>NW_014040855.1:474686-735353 GCF_000293215.1 Trichosporon asahii var. asahii CBS 2479 | reverse complement strand
CGCCGCCGCCCATCCCCGTCCCCGTCCTCCCCCCGGCCCAGACCCGACCGTCTCACCACATCACCCACTCTCCCTCACTACTCCGACACCATCCCCTCCATCGCCGTCAGCCCGGCCCTGGCTCCGACAGCTGACCTGACATCAGCTGTCATGGGCTCCGGCGGAAAGCCCGCAAGGGCATCGGGCTCCAAATCGGCCCAGCCCTCGCCGTCGTCGGCCACCGCTGGCCCTGGGCCTTCAACCCTCGCCGCCAGCAACGAGGGTTCACCGACCCCGGCTCCGTCTTCCTCCAAGTCGCGAACGCGTACGACACGACGTAAGACAGATCTTGCCAACAAGAACCCCGGTGCCTCGACTCCCCCGGTCAAGCAACTCGACGAGGACGAGGCGCAGGAGGAAGACGAGGAAACGCGTAAACGCCGCGAGGCACGCCGCGCAGAGCTCTCCAGGTGAGTACACGATCACATCGGGGTCCAACGGCATAGCATCCATTGTTCTGGTTCACGCTTGTCGCTCCTCGTTTCTCCGGTCCATCTCTTCATCGAGGTAGGTGCTGACATGCAACTCTACAGTCTCGCGCTCGTCGTCGTCCAGCAGCCGGAACGCGCACGCTTGTGCTCGTTCAAGGAAGAAAACGAAACCAGTACGTCATCTTGCCCCGCTTCGGTTTCTCCACACCGGTCATGTATACTAAGGTCGCAGACGATCGACGCCCCGTCGACCCGCCGCCCGTGATTGAGCTCACCTCGGACGGCGATTTTCCGTGAGTATAGCCGCAGCATGCGGCATGCCAGCACTCATGCAACAAGCGCTGACCAACCCCAGTAATAGCAACCTCCTCGACTCTACATCATTCTTCATCCGCGCTTCCCTCGTTGCCGCCGAGCAAAGCCCCGACCCGAAGACCGGTGAGAATGTCTATCCGACCGTCAAGACGCCGACGGGCGCGAACGCAACGGCCGGCGAAGTGATCCAGACCCCTGAGCGGCTACGCCATCTCGATGGCAAGCCAGGAGCGCTGTGCATCTTCGCCAAACTGTCCGTTCGATTACCTGGAGTGTTCCGCCTAAAGTTCACCCTGTACGAGACGGCCCAGTGAGTCTTCCCCGCCTGCATCCATCCACTCTTAAGCATGCGCGCGGAGCTGACGGCGTGCAGGGACGGTATCATTGAGATCACGCATACGATATCTGAGCTATTCGAGGTGTTTTCTCCGAAGCTGTTCAAGGGCATGCACGAGTCGACTGCCCTTACCCGGCATCTGGCGACGCAGGGCCTGAAGGTCAAGCTGCGCACTGAGGCGTCTGGACACAAAGGCTCGAACCGGCGGCGTGCCGCGAGACAGCAGCAAGAGCAACGTACTGCAAGCCCGAGCTTGCGTACGACGCCACTGCAACAAGCTCCACCCCCACACCTACGTTACGCCGTCTCGCTGCCTCCGTCCATCGGCCCATCGTCTGCGCCCCCGTATCCGCCACCACACGGCAGATCGCTGATCTGGCCCGGAAGGCCGGGGCCCTACGACTACGACGCGCGGGAGTACGAGCACATTCGCAAGATGCGGCGCACGAGCCACGAGGGCCGCGGTGAGCCCCGCGACCCACGAGAGCGAGACCCGCGCGATCCGCGCGATATGAGAGATCCCAGGGACTACCGGTACCGCGAGCGTGACGATGGGATGTTTGCATTGACGGACATCAGCTCCCGGCTCGACTTTTCGCTCTCGTCGCCATCGTCCGACCTGTCGGCGTTTTCGCTGTCTCACTCGGGACGCCCGGTGACCGCGCCTGGGATGTATCGTCGGGAATGGGAGCCACGGCGCGAGTTCGCCCCAGGCGACGATGGCTTCCCTCCCATGCCTGGGCCGGCGCACGGCGGGCCGCCTCACTCGAGCGGCGGCCCTCCTCCCCACGGACACTATGCCCATCCTCCGCCGCCGCCGCCATCGTCGCATTCTGGACGACCGCTGTCGAGCCACGGCCGCCCTATGTCGGGGCATGGTCGCCCGCCATCGAGCCATGGTCGCCCCGCCCCTCCGCCTCCGGCAGACTTTGCTCTGCCAAGGCTTCCCCGCATTGTGCCAGACCACCACGACCCCTACGACCACCATCACCACCGCCCGCACTCGCCTCATGCTCCGCACGCCCACGCTCCGCACGCACACATGCCCCCAACGCCCCACCCGCACTACCCACCCGCACCATACCCATGGCCACCCCCACCACCCGCATCCGCACGGTATGACGTCCAGCCCGCCTCCGACCCTCCCGCCAATCCGCCCCCGCTCGCCCTACAGGCCGTACGAGTACGACCGTGACCCGCGGTCTATCTGAGCGGCCACGGACGGATGTTGAGGGCCATGAACTGTGACGCACAACTGGACGCCCCGGACGCCGCAAAAGATCAGACTGTTTCATCTGGACGATCAGGATATTTTTTTTTCTTGTCTTTTTTAACTCTGCTCTTTCTTCCTGCTTGCCTTCACTACCCACTTGTTTTCCTTCCTTTTCTCTCCCACATGTGCGCGCGCGAACCTCTGCCGCCCCGCGCTTGTGCTCCTTCTTGCTACCAGACTTGCCTAGAACGTGCCATAACGAGCAGGAATCCCTGTACTGTAATGCATTGATGATGAACTGTGGCTTTATCCCTTGCCCCCATATTCCTTTCTACCATTTACTCATCCTTCTTCTCCTCTACCACAGCCGTGGTCTCCTTCTGCTGCGGCTGCCCCTCGCGGAAGAGGTACTCGCGCCTCTTGACCCAGTCCTGCTTCAGGATGCCCATCCAGCGCCCCTCCCACTTGCCCATGCCGTACACGTCGGGCTTGCGCCAGTTTGCATCGGGCGTCTTGATGACCTTGAACCCGGTCTTGTCCCAGACCTCCTCCCCGCCGCGCGTGAAGGGGTTCGTGCAGAGAATAACGCGCAGGACGCCAGTGGAGCCAGACGAAGTGCCGTCAGCGGCGATCCCGAAAGCGTGGTCGAGCGCGGCGGCGATGAGCTCGGTACCAACGCCGTTGTGGCGGTACTGCAGGTCGCAGGTGAGGTGGCGGATTTCGGCGTCGGTGCTGCCTGCGTTCTTGCCATCGGCCTTTCTCTGCTTGGCCTCGCCCTTGCCCGGCTTTCCCTTCGTGGCCGTGCTAGTGGCAGAAGACTGATCGGCAGGCTTAGGACCCCGAGAGCCATGGGTGCCGTCACCAAGCACGCTCTCGAGCTTCTCTCCCGGCTGTCTCGCGTCGAGGCAGATGACGCCAATCGCCTGTCCGCCGTGCTCGAAGAGGAGGCACTTGGACCGGCCACCCTGGTAATAAGCCCCGGGGTCACGGATGTCGGGCGAACCGACGATCCGACGCAGGATCGGCAGGAAGGACCCGCGGTGCTTCCATTCCACCCAACCCATGATTGGGATCAGGACGAGACAGGGGCCGATCAGGGGCGAGATCAGCGAGAGGTTGTCCCCAGGCTTGGGGGTGAAGCCGACTACATAGTCGAGTACTGCACCGACTACGAGGACGGTTAGGATCGTAGAGGGCTTGAAGAGGACTGAGGGGTTAGCTCTGGCCCGAAGACAGCATAGCTGGGGGATCCTTCTGGGGTGCCTGGGGGTGAAGGTGAGGTGCGCTGCGCCGTCGACGCCGCCGTTGAAAGTCTTCCTCTGGTGAGGATCGGAGTGGTCTCGCCGATCCACCCGCTGAGAGCTGATAGGATTGGCTGCCAACGACGAGGAGACGGCGGAGCACGGAGCTAGGTGGATCGAGCCAGCGATTGCGGCAGCATGCCAGGCATACCAGCCGGAACGACGCTAGCGTCGCAGTCCAGCTCCCACACTCCTTCCATGATCTCGTCGCCCTCCCTCCCTCCGAGAGCTGGACCTCACCCGCCCTTCTCATTCCCACAATGACCAGCGCCCTCTCAGCTTCCTAGCTCCCTCACGGTCTGCGGCCGTTCGGTAGCGACACTCACCCCAGTTATTAGCCTGCGCCTGCGCCTCCATGATGCTCTGTCCGATGAGCTGCTCGACCGTGTCGCGGTCCTTGGGCTCGTAGGCGCGGACAAAGTCCTTCTCGCCCGGGTCGACGCGGGGCGTGGGGGTGTGTTCGAACGAGGCGAATTCGGCCATCTCTGCTACGTTGGGCTCGTTTGTTTACTCCAGAGAAGAGTCAGAAGGGGTCGGGAGGAGATGCCCGGTTGCGTTTGTTGTGGGGTAATGAACCAGGTGGAGGGTGGAGGGCCAATCGGTTAACTGGCAACGAGTCGATGTGCCGACGTGTCGCTGTGTCGCTGTCTGCTCGCGACGTATCGAGCGAAGAAGAGGCAAGAGAGAGGCGATGGGGGATGCTCGACAGACCAGAAGAGATGTGGTCTTATGAGCGACACGCAGTGAGAGATAAATGCCGGGCTGGAAAATCCCAGATCTCGACCCAAAGTAACCGTACGACAGAGCCCATCTCGGGGTACGCGCCGTTCTCGCCCATCGGCTCCCCACACGGCCTCCACCGTCATTCCCCGCGCCCAAAGCCACCCAACCATGGGCCATGACATCACACGTGTGTCCCACCGTCCAGTTGGCCCGAGTAGGCGTACACGGAACCAGGGCTGTTCTGACCTATTTATACTTGTGTTTGCTGCTTGCATTCACGACTTCCTGCGTCCTACGGGCCTACGGAACTGGGTATGGGTATAATGATGATCTCCGGGTGTGGGAGATCTACTTAACGGTTTTAGGCAAGCTTCTCTGCCCGCCAGACTGATCATTAGCTATGTCCGCAGATACTAGCACCGTTGGTGCAGGATGGCCATCTCGGCGCCATTACACTCACAGCTCGCGTACATGTTGACGCGGTCAATCGCCTGACCGTTCTCGCGAATGTCAATCGGCTCGACCTTGAAGCCAGCCAGCTCGAACCGCTGCCTGTACCACGGGTACTTGGAGGCTGAGCGCCAGACAGCGTGTCCGCCGACCTTGAGCACGCGGCGCATCTCGAGGATCTCAAAGTCGAGCTCGGAGCGAAGGTGCTCGACCGCTGCCTCGGGCGTGTCCACCGTCGAGTCGAGCGCGGTCGAGCCCGCCGGCGGCAGAGGCGTGGAGGGCGGAATGCGATCGAACCAGTCCATGCTGTCCATGACGATGACCTTGGTGAGGGACTCGTCGCCGAGGCCGCGGAGGACGCTGCGGTTAGCTAATGAGGACAAAGACGCAGCGAGAGAACGAGGTTACTCACTTCAGGATCGTGTCCGTGTGCAGCTTGAAGGCGTTGTTGACCTTGGCGTCGCGAAGCGCCTTGAAGCCCTCGGGCTTCAGGTACGCGGGGCACGAGGAGCGGATGTACTTTCCGTTCAGGCAGAGGAAGTAGAAATAGTTGTCGTCCTTGAGGCGGGCGAGGGAGGGGACCGGGTTGAGGGTAGCCTTGACAAAGTCGGCGACAGAGCCGTCCTCAAGGAAGCAGTTCATCTGGTTACGGGGAACGCCGAGGGCATGCCAGTTGAAAGCCGGGTTGCCGAGGAAGCCTTTGAGCATGACCTGGTTGAGGAACACGGGACGCAGGCGCTTCTCCCAGATCCGCTCCTGCTCGTCGGTGCTGTTGGCGTAGCAGAGGCGCTTGACGTCGCCGCTGACGCCAGCGATCCAGAATGCAGCCTGGGCGACGCGCAGGGCAAAGCCAGAGTAGCCGCAGAAGTAGAAGTTCTTGCTGAACTGGTCCGCGTGCGTCTTCCAGTAGGCGTAGGCGTGCGAGGAGAGGAACGGGGACAGCTTGGAGGTCAGGATCTCGTCAAAGCGCTCGTGCGCGCCCTCGCCGAAGATCTGCCAGAAGTCGGCGTACTCGAGCGTCTGGATCGCGGCAAGCTTGAGCTCGAGGATGTGGCCCTGGCACGGGTTCATGTCGACGGCGTGGATGCGCTCACACTTGGCCGCGAGAGCGTAGTGCAGCACATTGTCGCCAGCAGACGTGATGGCGAGCACGTGGTCGTCCTTGTTGATACCGAGCTTCTCGACATCGACGGCAGGGTCCTCCCAAGTCCATCCGTAGATGTGCGTGCGGAACTCCTTGTGGATCTGCTCCTCGAGGTACGGGACACGCCACGCCTTGCGCAGCTGGTAGTGGAAGGGACTGAGCGGGGCGCCAGCCTCGTACAGGGTCTGGGTGAGCTCGCGGTCGTCAACACCACGCTCGATATCGACAGCCTTGGCACGCTCGAGAGCAGCAGGGCCGATAGTCAGGTCAGGAATAGAGCCCATCTTGGTAGGGCTGTACTGCGGGGAACGGAACGGCGAGGTAGGCGTCATGAGACCGCCCTTGCCCTGGCCAAGGCGGTTGCCCGCCTCCATCTCGAATGCCCGAGACGCGTTCGTGGCGTCACGCTGGCGAGAGCAGCCGAGGAAGATGTAGCTGCAGGTCAGCTAATGTCGCGACTCTCAGCGGGAGACATACTAGGGGATCTGGATGAACCAAGAGTTCAGGAAGTTGTTGCGAGCGTTATACGTCTTGATCGTGCCCATCTTGTACTCGAGGTAGTCGCGGCGCGAGCCGTGCAGGTGCACGTTGTCAAACTCGAACCAGCACTCCCAGAACCACTTGGCGAACCATGACATGCTCTTCGACTGGGTGCCGATAGCGCGCTCCTTGACGCCGAGGTCACGCGAGGTGTAAAAGTCAACGACGCCGAGGAGGCCGGACTCTGGGGCAAAGCACCTGGTCACAGCGGTCGAGGAGCTGGTAGAACGGAGGGATCTGTGATGTCAGCTGCCCACTCGTTGTGAAGCTGTGTACCTACCATTGACAAAGAGTAGGACAGGGTGATGGCGGTAATGCTGCCGCGGGGGTCGAGGGTGCCATCCTCCCACTCGGGAAGCACAAAGGTCGAGGCGTCCTGGCACAAGACGTGAACGTTGTTCCAGCCCTTGGCCTTGAACCTCGCCTTGGCGATCTCGAGGAGGGGCTCGCAGAGGTCAATGAGGTAGACGGCATCCCAGTAAGTGATCGGGAGGTACTCGTCCATCTTCTCGATGTTCCAGCCGGTGCCACCGCCGATGTCGACCCAGATGCGAGGCTTGCGGGGCGCATCGTGCTTGGCGAGGGGGACAGGCTGGGCCTTCAGGTGGGCCGCCAGGAGGCTCAGCATGGTTTCACGGCCCTTGAGAAGGTGAACACGGGTCGTGTCATACACAGACGCTTGGCCGGCGTAGAATGCGTTCAGGTGGTCCTTCTGGTCGCCCTCGCCCGACTTCTTAGTGAAGGGCTTGAAGAAGCAGTTCCACATGAAGATCAACGGCGTCTTGATCGCGGGGGCAAGCCCGAGCACGATCAGAGACGAGGCGAGACTGAAGATCGACCAGCCAAGCATGGCAGGCGAGACCTGGACGTGCGTCGAGAGCAGCGTCTTCAGTGGTCTAGGGGTCAGTGGGGGCTATCACTCGTGAGCTCACCGTAGGCCGGCGATAAGGGTGCAGCCCGACGCGACGAGCGCGACCTGCTGTATCTTGAGCATGGCGAGGGACAGCTGTTGAGGCTAGAGGGGCGAGCAGTGCAATGAGCTGGGGAGAGCTCGATTGTTGAAAGTGGTGGGGATCAGGCAGCCAGGAGCGAGGGGGTGCACGACTTTAATCAGTAGTGATCGGCTCAAAGTGCCACCTAAGTAGCCGTGCCATTTCAGACTACGCGGCGCGGCGCGCGCGGCGGACTACCCAGCATGCTGGCATGCGGTGCCTACCCGCGCGTTCGGCGCGTATTCCTGCTGGGAGAGTGCCCTGCATGCAGCGCACGGCAAAGCCAGTCACGCTGGGAGGCCAAGTGTGGTACAGTCGTTTGGGGACACTAAGATAGGCTGGACGATATGTTGTTGCTAGGAACGTGCGAACGTGTCTGTCAATCTTGAGCGGAACGTTGAGAACGTGGGTGGCGGACTTGACCTCCACGACCCATGCGATCTCGCGCGCAGCCAGTGGGAGGCCCTTCATTGCGATTGCCCGTATGCGCTTAAATGCTGGTTAGGAGTGTCGGGGTTATTCCAGTCGACGACGCGGCAGGAGGTTGAGAGATCGATAGAAGGAACATGTCGATCACCTTCGACATGATGCAACAGTGCGGCGATCACGTGCCTTGGGTCAAAGCGATGTTCTGTCTTCCCTCTGTGCCCAGGCCGGATCTCGGTTATGCATAGTCAACCTTTCATTCAGTGTATGTCAGCTTGAAGCCTGCCGATGAGATCGAAATGAGTATGTGCTGCAGCTCTTATCGGAGGAGTATCGTTCGCCATGAGCATCCACGCTGAAAAGCGAACTAGTGACACCCACGTTCTCAGATGTCGCTTGAAGAATTCAGCAAACCCACGCAGCACTCCAGCAATACTCGGAGAAGTTGCCCCTGTGAGCTCCCTATTGCATCTTAAGGAATGGTCAAGGTCATGTGAGTGGTGGAGAGCTTCTGGGGAAGGATCACCGAACGACGACATCCGCCATGGCAAAACCCGACCACACCGATGGAGGTTGCCATCAGCCCCGATCAGCATCGTTACCAACACCCGCTTGCGACACAATGCCTCTCAACCCTGCTACAGACTTATACAATCAGTGAAGTGACGCGGCTGAGGGCTTTGGGGGCAGTCCTGCACCCCCGCGTGATGTCGACGTGTTCGAGAAAGCCTGCGAGACCACGAGCTCAACTACTGCCTGGTCTGCTATCAGTCCCTGGGTCGGGTTCACCGTTCTATTCGCCGATCTCCTCCCATCGGCTACTAAGCGTGCGCTGTTCAATGGTCTTCCACGTAGCACAGACTTATATCACAATCACTGCGGTTGATATCCACTGCTTCTGTCGGTCTGTCCGGAGCTTTCTCCCAAGCGACCTTGTATCCGTGCAGACACGGTGTAGGAAGGGCAATACGGCCAGGGCTGACTGATGTCAAGGGGTTCATCGTTGCTTCACTACGTTAAGCACTTGTGATAGTTGTTTTCGTCGAACTTGCGAAGTGCAAAACGGACAACATGTCTAGCTGGTTGCTTGACCAGACCTCCCGGCTCATTCTCTTGCTCTGCAGCTTGCCATGCATGTCTGCACTCTGTTGCGCGTGGGTTTTGTTCCATAGAGTATGAGCAGCTCACGTGACCAGTCTGCATCAAGCTCACGCGAGGTTGCCTCCGTCGCCACCGTGCCTCCACCACGCGACCGTTTCTGCGCCCTCTGTGCCTGCGACCGTCCTGGGGAGTTTAATGAACAACAACTCGTCGAGTGTCACACCACCAACACACCTGCCCACCGCAACCCATTGCTGCCCCGCCCATGCCGATTCGCGCGTCGTAGAAGGGCCCTCCTCAAAAGTCACTGTCTGGTGACGCTCAACAATGGCATCCCAATCCCAGGTCTCGGCACCTTCTACGACCACCTCACCACCGTCCGCGCCGTCAAGCACCCCTGGTATCACCAGGGAGTCCTTCCTCCAACGAGCGAGAGCGGCAGCCCTCAGAGATAAGGGAGGCAGTAAGTCTCCCACTTCGTCTCGAGCCCAATCTCCGGCTGGCTCTCGGAGTAGCACGGCGCAGCAGGTGACTCAACCCGAAGATGCGGTGTCCCAAAATGGACAGGCCGCCCGCGCCTTCCCCGCTCTCGAAAGCGCGCCCCGCCTCGACACCATAACCCAATCAGCACCGTCATGGAGTGTCGACAGAGCTCTTGATTCCGTCGAACGCACCCAACCAGCGCCTGCGAGCTCTCCGACAACTGAGGTGCTGGAAATGGACGAGCTGCAGGACTTGAAAGCAGATCAACGCCATTCATCGCCTGACTCGGTCGAGTTTATACAGGAGACTGCGCCGACCCAGCAACGACGCCGGCCGCCTCTTGCATCCTCCTCGGCTCCGGCGCCTTCCTCTTCAACGGTCCAACCAGCCGCAGGTCCCGCTCCTCCTACGCTCGATAACTTAGCGGAGGATTCTCCAAGTGCTGCTGTCGAAGATCAGCTTGAACTCTCGCTGCCAGACGTGCCCGTGACGAATGTCGCTGAGCCAGAGGTTCCCGAAAACACAACCACTGCCGAAGCCACCGCGTCTCTCCCCACTGCCGGATCATCGGATCCCTCTCAGCCAGCTCTGGTAGGCGGTCCCTCGCCCTTACTGCCACTCATCCAGTCCTTCCCTCCGGACTCTCGAAGGGTTGCCATCAGATCATTTGAGGCCCTGCCCGAGGACATCAAGAGGAAGGTTCTCGGCAGCAAGGCAATGATGGACAACTTCAAGGCATACGTCTTAACGAACGTCGTTCCGGCACAACAGCAAACGACCGCTGCCTCCACCGCGACGACCTCTCAGTCCTCGGCCGTGATCGCTCAGCCTATCCCCAACGAGTCAGCAGACTCAGCAGACCTGGCTCAACAGCAAGCACAAGCTCAGCAGGTGCAGCTGGCGCAACTTGCGCAGCAGCAAGCGTGGCCGGCCGTCCCCGCTGCCGATATAACGAACATCGGAGAACAGCCTTCGACCAATTCGGGAAACACGGTTCCCACCTTGCAACAGACGCAGTCTCCCCAACTTCACGACCCGCATTCATCCGCTTATGTTGCACAGCAACAGCAGTCACCGGTTGTCCCGCAGGTTGCCCAACAGGTTCAGTCGCCGATCACTGCCTTTCAGGAGTCGCCTGGAGTTTCGCATGCGTCGACGCTACAGTCTCAGTCACCTGTGATCGTACAAGCTGCACCGCAACATTATGGTCCGGCCGTACCACCCTCTGTCGTCCCATCTGTGCAGGCGCCATTACATCGGGTCGGCCAGGGAACGACAACTGCGCCTGCGACAGTATCTAATTCTGCCGTCAGCTCGGCACTGGTGAGCGTGAGCGGTATGGAGAACAGGCTGGGGGCGTGGACACAGGGCCTTTTGTGAGTGATCTTCGTGCGAGGGGCAAATCATGTTAAGGGCGGTGTGCTGACCTGATAGCCAGGACGTTCGCCAAAATCTGGTTGCGCCGTTGGAAGCGGCTCTGAGGGAAGCGGAGCGACAGCGAGATCAGTGGAAGTCGGTCGCAGAGAACAACTCAGCTGCACTCTCGCAGCTACTCGGCCAACAAGCGAATCAGCAATGGCAGGCCCGGTTGACCGCTGTCAGCAATCAGCTCATCAAGGCGCGCGAAGAGAGAGACAGGTTCAAGGAACTGTATCAAACAAGCATAGTCAATTTCAACAGCCGGACGAGTCAGCTGCAGTCTGCTCAAACAGCATATCAAGATCTCGAGCGCAGATTCAACGAAAACCGCAAGCACACCTTGACCATTATGAACGGTTTCGAAACGCTGAAGCGGCAAAACGACGAGCTCAACCGTCAGAAGCAGGTCTGGATGCAGAGCAGCAACGCAGCGGCGCAGCAACAGCAGATCCAACAGCTGCAGCAGGAGAACAACGCTCTGATGTCCGAGTCGAGCAACAAGGACGCCAAGGTCGCCGAACTTGAGAAGCGCGTCAAGGAGTTGCAACACGACCGCGAGACTGCAATCAAGGTCATGAAGACGGAGGCGGAGAAGTGGAGGGAAACGGCAGAAAAGAACGCAGCGCTGGAGGAGCTGGCCCGGCAAGCGGACTCCCGCTCGGCAGCGCTAGAGATCAAGCTGCGAGGCGTGGAAATGCATGCTCAGGCGAAAATCGCCGAGCTAGAGGGCCGGCTCAAAGCTGACCGCCCACCGGCACCGGCAGACAACGGGGCGGAGGCGAGGATGGCCGAACTCGAGCGCCGGCTGCAGCAGGCGGAACGGATGGCGCAGGCAGATAAGGAGCATGCAGAAAGCAAGGCGCAAGCCGAGCGTCGGGCGCAGCTCAGGGCGATCGAGCTTGAGAAGCAGCTGAAGGAGTCCGAGAGCGAGGTGCAAGATTATAAGCAACAGTTCGAATCGCTGCGCACCACCGCCCAGGCCAAGATCGACCAGCAACACGCTACGATCACGAAACTCCGTGAACGCAATCAGCGCTACAAGGAGGTTGCGCGGCAGAGTATCGGCGGAGCTTCCCCCGCGCTGAAACGCCCCGCAGACAGCCAGGCGTCACCCTCCCAGCAGTCTCAACGCCCTCGACAGTAGATTATGATGCCCCCCGCAATTCCCGTAAGATGAATCGTACCAGGACCAGGAATTTGTTGTACTTCGTCCGAAACCTGGACCCATGTAACCCTAAATGTGACAAACATGCATGTGCCCAATGGGTAACCGAAACACTGAGCAACAACTCTCTTACGTACCTGATCCACACTCCACACTTTCCCGCTTACTCCTTCTGACACTGCCAACATCCCGGCGTGACAGCGCGATGGAGGTAGAACAGGAGCATGTCGCCAAAGAGGTACGTGTTCGGTCCCTTGGCAAAGTGCTGATCATTATCATAATAGACATTGTAGCCTTCGAGTTTATCACCCCAGGTGAAGAGCCTGACACCGAGCTCCTTGCCCAGTGCCCGCAGCCCCTGGTCGAGCTGGAAGATGGTGAGGAGGTGGAAGTTGTCCACACTAGAGCGGAGCTGTCTTGTCCTAAACATGACGGGCGTGTGCGGCCACATCTCACGGACAGTCTCGACAAGCTTCCTAACGCGGCCGCGGAACCAGGCTAGCTCATTCCACCAAAACCCGTGCGCGCTCTTACGGTCGACAGTCTTGTCCCGTCCACGCTCGTCGAGGAACTTTTCGTCCCAAAACAGGCTCGAGGCAATGACGAGGTCGGGCACGCGCTTCTCGTACCCGAGCTTAGTCATTTGGGGGATCATAATCTTCTCGAAGCGGTCCTCGAACGGGAACGGGTGCTCCTCGCCGTGCGGCCAACCGTCGTCAGAGTCGATCATGCCGTAGCTGGTGTCAGCGGTGCCTAAAGGAGGGCAGCGCAGGACTCAGGGGTGTCCAAGTGGTCATGGGAGAAGGCATGGCCACACTTGCCAAACACTGGTGCGCACTCGACCACACGCAGCCGGTGAGCCACACTCACAGGAACCAATTCGCGACGAGCAGATCCAACCCCTCGTGATAACAGTATCCGCCCGAGTGTCCGCCCCAGCTGCCCTTCTTCCCGCCAATGATCTCGCACATCTGATCGTTGTTGTTCCGGTCGTGCGAGGAGCCGATCAAGATCACGGTCCGATTTCGGAGCCAGTTCAGATCACGGGGAGGGGTCCAGTCCTGCCATTCTCCCTCTGTGGTCGGCTTGAAGCGCTCAAGGAGGGCAGTGTACTGTTTCGGCGCGGCGAGCCAGGCCTGAGCGGGGATCTCGTCCGTATGCGGAAGATCGGAAGAAGGGGCCTGCGCGTCCCACTCGTAGTCGGCCGAGGGGAAGGGGAGCCATCGTGTTTCGTTGTCGGCACCACTTGGGGACCAGTGCAGCATGCCAGGTTGGCGGAAGGGGTCGACCTCGCACCACTCCGGGCAGGGAGTGAGGAGCTCCTTGGCCGAGGTGTAGTACTGCTTCGTGAGGGGTCTACATGTCAGTGACAGGGAAAGAGAAGGGGCCAGTGAGGAGCCACACTTACTGCTCGCTGAAGACTGTCGCGGCATCGAGGATCAGCACGATGCCCGTTATCACGGCGCCGACGACGAGCGCGTACCGCCATCTCCGAGTCGTCATGGTCGGTAGAGGGACTCGGGGCAGTAGCGGGACCTGGGACATCCAAGCGGGCGAGGACATTGTGTTCAAGTGTGATGAGCGTATTTGAGTGGTGTGTCGGGGGTCGCCACGAGAGACGGCGTGGTGACTTTGACTGGAGACACGACGACGAGGAGAAGGATTGGGGCGTTGAGAGTTCACAAGTTGCCAGCGATTAGGGAAGGCGACGGCGAGGGAGGGGGGGAAGGAGAGAGGTGCCGTGGGGTCGTGGGCGTTAAACAGCTCAAGAGCTCAAGTCCTCTTCCGAGAGCACGCTGGTGAGAGGGTACGTTTAAGATGAAGCGATGGAGCGATAACATAAGGCAGATACGCGTGCCGCGACGATCAAGGCTTGTCTCCCTCTCACAGGTTCACGAAAGCCCCGTTTGCAGCCACAGAGCACAGACTCTTGAATAAAAGCAGCAACGAGGGGGGGCGGGGCAGACAGTGCGGGCAACCCTCTGTGGCCAACAATCCCGTGCACGGATTGGTGTCCCTGCCCAGCATTGCTCGCTTCCAGCATGCCGGCAAACAGGGATCTGTCCCGCATCGCAGGTCACGAGCGCACGACAGGTCAGAGGATTGACTACCGCGGCGTAAAGAGCCTAAGAGCCTGCAGAGCATTCAATGCAGAGACCACAGACCAGAGCGCAAAGCGCAGACGGCGATTGCAGTACTGTGGCTGGGGTCGCGGAGCGCCACACTCACCGTCCGCCTCTCCAGACCCGAGGATGCCCAGGTATCCAGGGCCCATGTATCCGTCCAAGACGCCTCCGGAGTCGCGGCCCTTTCTGGCCATTCTTTGTGCCATTCTGCACGTTCTCAACTCCGCGCGGCCCCGAGGAGCTCGCGTGGAACGGGGGCAATGGACCAGAGACTCTCCGCGCGACTCGGGGCCTGACCAACCACTGCATCGGACGTGATGGGGCCTGGCGAGTGGTCTGATATGCCCTCCAAGAGCTCGCTTACACATCCACCTGCTGACCGCGCCTCTTGCAAAGACACTCAGCACCAGCCGTAACGACAAGCATGCCGTCAGACAAGTACTTGCGCACCGCCGATGCCAATTGCAGGGCGCACAGGCATGCAGGTGCGATGGCCACCTGCGCAGCTGTCATCGCATGGTCTTCTCGCAGTCTGATACCAACGGAAGGCCACAAGCTGCCGCGCTAGACGAGATTAGTGCAGAGATCGGCTGATGCCCTTGAATCGAGATCTCACTGATAATCGGCAGTATCAGCACTAGTGCAGAACGGAGTTCCGATCACGTGAAGCGGAAAAAAGATACGGCGAAGCTGAATTATGCATACAGAAAGTACATGAAGGGGCCCTTAAGCTTGGTATTGAAATGATGGTTGTGCAATGATTTTGATTGTTGACTTCTCTAAAGCATTGCGTAGCTGCTTATCCCTCGCGGGCGACCTCCTCGACGGCCTTGGAGAAGACGTCGATGGCCTTCTGCATCTCCTCCTCGGTGACGACGAGAGGGGGGATGAAGCGCATGGTGTCGAAGCACGAGGTGGTGAGGATGAAGATGCCGTTGTCGTGGCAGATCTTCTGGACGCGCTTGCCAATGTTCTCAGGGATCTTGGAGGGCTCGGCAACACCCTTGTGGGTGAGGGAGTCGGCGCGCGAGCGGAACTCGACGGCGACCATGAGACCCTTGCCGCGGACGTCGGCGATGAGGGAGCCAGTCTTGGGGTTGGCCTGGAGGGCGTGGAGGGCGTCGAAGAGCTGCTTGGAGCGGGCGTTGACGTTCTCGAGAATGGGCTGGGTGCGGAAGACCTCGGCGACGGCGACGGCGGCAGCGCACGAGACAGCGTTACCGGCGTAGGTACCGCCGATGGTTCCGGGCTCCTGCTTCTCCATGATCTCGCGACGCGAGACGACACCAGAGAGAGGGTAGCCGTTGGCGAGACCCTTGGCGAAGGTCATGACGTCGGGGCGGAAGCCGGGGGTGTACTCCGAGTTGAACATCTTTCCGGTACGACCGAAGCCGGACTGGACCTCGTCGATGACGAGGAGAATACCGTGCTTGTCACAGAACTCGCGCAGGTACATGAGCCACGACGAGGGGGCGGGCACGTAACCACCCTCACCGATGACGGGCTCACAGAAGATGGCGGCAACGTCGCCGGGCTGGACCTGGGTCTTGACAAGGAGCTCAAGCTGGAACTTGGCCATGTTAACGAGCTCCTCCTCGGGGGTGTCGGGGGAGACACCGAGGGCGTGCCAGTAGGGGAAGGGAGTGGCGTAGACACCGGGCATGGTGACGCCAGTGCCCATGGTGTAGACGGTCTTGGACTTGGTCAGACCGGCGGCACCGTTGGTGCGGCCGTGGTACGAGCCCTGCATGCAGATGACGTTGGGGCGGCCAGTGGCGCGCTTGACGAGCTTGAGGACCATCTCGATGGCCTCGGAACCCGAGTTCCAGAAGTAGAAGCAGTCGAGGCTGGGGTCGGGCATGAGGGGGAGGAGCTCCTCAACGAGCTGGAGGTAGGGAACATTGAAGGCGATCGAGCACTGGACGTGGGAGATCTGCTGGGCCTGGTTCACGACAGCGGCAGTGACGGCGGGGTGAGAGCTGAAGATGTCAGCGTGCTGGTCCTACACGGTAGATCTGGAGAACTGCGCAATGCAATGGGGTCTTCGGCACGGCCGCGCGGGGACAGTGCGCATACCGGAGCTCGGACCTCGGCGGCTGGATGCCAAAGTCGGTGGAGCCGTGAAGTCACCGAGCGGCGAGGGAAGCGAGCACGAGCAGCGGTGACGCGGTGACGTCCGCCGCTTGGCCATCAAAACAAAATCGGCAGGATTGCCCCGATTTCCGTACGGTATCGTCATCGATTCCGTCGTCATCGGCGGTGAAACAATCGTGGCTGCTGCCAGGCTCACCGTCGTCATAGCCAGGCTTTCCGGATCGGCATGGGAGATTTTCGGGGAGGAATGCAAACTCACTGGCCAAGGTTCGTGACACCGATACCGGCGGTGAAGTCGATGTACTCCTTGCCCTCCTCGTCCCAGACCTTGGTGCCCTGTCCCTTGACAAGGATGTGGTCGTGGATACGGGTGAGGGCGGGGGTGACGTGCTTCTTGCCGGTCGCGAGAAGGCTCGAGAGGTTGGCGTCGGTAGCGGGCATTGTGGGCGATGTGCGAGCTGGGTGGGCTGTGGAGTGTGGAGTCGACGGTTTTAGTGGGAGAGAGGCTCTTTACGCTCGGTGGGGTGCGACAGCGAGAAAAGAAGAAGATGTGGGGGCTGGATTGGAATGATCTCTTTTATGTGCTGCCTGCCTGGGGGTGGGAGGGGCTGGGGGAGACTGTCGACCTCGGCGGACGCGGTGGTGCGGGCGAGGTATCCAGGTATTCCAGGACCGATCCAGGACCGGGCCGACGAAAAGGTCAGATGTTGGACGGCTGATGACGGTATGCTCGCCCAGTCTCGCCTCTCTCGCTTGCGGCAACTCGCCGTTATCTGACCTTTTCCCAGGCACGCACGTGGTTTTTCTGACCTTCTGCGGTGACCATTTCAAAACCATCTGCCAGAACCCGCCTATCTCGCCAACCAAAAAGTCAGATCGCGGCTGCCCGCTCTCTCTCGCGCACAGAGCGCAATGGGGGCCCGCGGCCGACGTGCCGATGCCGTACCCCACTTGGCGCCTGGGTTGCGCCTCTGGGCCGCCGCCATCGGCGCCTGTCTCTCTCTTAGCGCGCCCATGCCTGCCCAGACGAGCTAGACGACCGGCCCTTCCCCGATAACATTGCTCGTGTGCCCGAGCGCGTGTCCGGAGTATGCGGGGTGCCTCATGCCTCGAGTCTCTGAGCTTCGTGCCGCGGCGGAACCTGCCCCCACGTTCCCTGCGCCTGGTGTTGTTGCCCACATTCGTGTCTGATATGATGTTCCGAATTTGGCTTTATAAGGCGTTGCAGCCCTGCTGGCGGCGCCGCCTGGGCTCCGTGTTTGGTGAGAGGGTCAGATCTGGAAGCCGACCTATCTGACCTATCGGACGAATGATCTGACCTCTTACGGTGAGGACACGCCCGTGCGCCGTGCTCTGGGTCTGCATACAAAGCCGTGCATGCAGACTAGGTCGCAATTGCTGGAACTTTGGGTCGGCCCTGTTGAATGGGCGGACGGCACCGGCTAAGTCTCGGTTTAGACTTCTGGCCAATCTCCCGCATTAACGGTGACACACCGATGTGCCGGAAAGTCGGATCTCCCGTTCTGCCAGATCTCGCACCCGGCTTTGTTATCACACTGAAATCAGAAGTCAAATGCTTGATAAGTCTCGGACCGGAGCTGAGCGACGCTCACCTGTTTAGGCTGTCACCGGGACAGACACCTCATCAACATGGGCACGCGCTTCGATCTCTACCACCTGACCCTTCATGACACTCGACAAGCTCAGCGTCTGACTCAACTTGTTCATTCTTCCCGCCACTCTTGAGCTGGTGCTTTTCGGGGACTCGACTGTACTGGCCATCAGATCAACGTCGGACACTCTCCGTGTGTTTGGCCGGGCGAAGCAGTCAGGACTGACGGTAACTGACCGGTGTCCGTAGACGTCTGCTCACAACACTGCCAGACGAGCGCCCCTCTCTCCAGCACCGCGGCCACGAAGAACCAAGATCGGCGGGCGCAGTCTAATTGTCTCCGATCAGCGGTGTTCCAGAATTGGGAGCTGCTTCCGAGGCAGATGCTCACGAGCGACCCGCCGATTCGAGCAGAGTGGTGAGTCAAGCTGAATCAGTCGACGATTCGCAGAGCAGCAAAGGCGACAAGATGTCTGAACGGTGCGAAGAACTATGCATTACACTATACCCAAGACTTATGACGGAAAATCTCTACTCGATCTCGGAACTCACTACAGACACTCCCACATCAGGCTAACTCTCGACACTGCCTCGTCTCTTCGGTCGGCTGCTCTCGCCATCATGCTGACGGCCGCATGCCAGTTTAGGTGGGGACTGGTGCGACCCCCCTTCCAGCGACTAGAGCCACTGCTGCCAAGCATACACCTTGCGCTGCACATCCGGCTCCTGCCTGGATGCGCTCCGGTGGCTCCGCCTGCTGTCGACGCGCTAGCCCTCCCGGCGATGACTGCCGTGGACACTGCCCATATCCCTCATCTCCTCGACACGGTCTCCCACCCGGTCCATGCGTTCCCTCTCCCCCATCCGCGAGTCCATCCTGCTGTCGCCCATTCTCGAGTCCATCCGCGAGTCCATCCGCGAATCCATCCGCGAGTCGCCACCCATCCTCGAATCACCCCCGACGCGGGACCCCTCCCTGCCGTGTCCCTCGCGGTGGGAACTGTACCCGTACCGCAAGGAGCCGAGGGAGGACATGCTCATGGCCGAATCTTGGCGGCGCGGCGCCGGGTCGCCCTTCCACGCCGTCGTCAGGGCCCAGGTATACATGCCCGGAATCATCTGCCAGACGTTGACGGGCATGTGGTGCGGGTCGAAGACGTTTGCGCTTCCCAGTCCGGATCCGGGGATGTTCATCATGCTCCATGTCCAGTCGCCCACATCGAGGCTCGAAGAGCAAGTGTACGCGTCCTCGGCAATCGCGCCGGCGATGAAACCCACGAGCGGACTAACGCTGGAGGGCTGCTTGATGCACTCCCGGATCGTGAGAAGGAGGAGCTTGAGAACCCCGTCACAGGCATACTTCCGCAGGAAGAGCACGAGTCGCTTCACGGTCACGAGGGACTCGAGCGTCGTTCCGTCCCCGGGCACGAGGAAGGTGGCATGCACCACGAACTCGAGGTAGAGGCCGATGATGACGGACGTCTCAAAGTCTTCAGTCAGGACGAGGCGCTGTTTTCCCGGGGAGGGGGACGATTTGGCCGAACTCGCGGAACACTTCGCTGTGCGACTGTCAGCTTGAGCTCCTGCGTGCGTGGGGGAAGAATACGCCAATGCTTGGTGTGGAAGAGCATAAGGAACCAAGGTAAGGAGTGACTCACGAGCTCGCATACATGTAATAACTCGGGACCCGGAACCGGACCCCATCAGCGCTCACGAGCTCAAAGTCTCCCTCGGTCCACGCCGGGTCTTGCTTGACTTCATTCTGGGACTGGCGCGGGTACGCGCACTGCAGAAAGTCCTGCGCCGACGAGTCGGAGCTGTTGTGCGACATGGTTTCGGACTTGGCTGACTCGGCGACCGAGTGGAGTGAGGTGGCAGAGGGTTTGGAGGGAGCTGGGTGGGGACGGTCGTCTGCAGCAGAAGCAGCGGGGGCTTGCGGAGTCGGAGTCGCCTCGATGTCTGCGGTCGGCTGCGTAGGGACGGCCGCGTCAGCCGCTGGGGTGACGGGAGGAGCGGGAGTGGTAGCAGCGACGTCCGAGGGGAAGCCAGCCGCAGTCGGGGTTACAGGCGACGGGGCCCTGGTCGTATGACTCGAAGCGACACTCGGTTCTCTCGAATGCGACGAGCTCAGTGACGGGGCCTGCGACGAGGTCTTGGACCTAGACCTAGAAGATCTAGAGAAGAAGCTCGAGACCTGGGAGAGAGTCGACGCCTGTCTTGAGTGCGAGACAAGGTTCGAGACGTGGGAGACAGCCGACTCTTCGCGCGAGTGTGCTGGAGAGCCAGAACCTGAGGCAGAGCCGGCGCTCGACGGTCGGCGCAGCCAGCTGTGCGCCTTGGCCTTGAGCCTCAGCGACCCGAGGCGGGGCAGGTTGGCTAGTGTCTCTGCTGTATCTTGTTAACTTTGGAGCGCCGTCGAAATCGATGTCGACGAGCTCGCACTCTTGAGGATAGGGTGGTGGGGGGCGGGCCTGCGTTATTCCGGAAGTTCGGCTAGATGGACTGGAGGCCTTCGGCGACGGCGAGGGCGTACGTGGTATACGAACGAATGGGCGACCGACGATCCTCAATCTCGGCGTAGGCGTAGGGCGGCGACGACGATCTTGCCAGAACCAGCAGTCAACAGCGATGGACCAACGAGACAACATCGCAACCTCTTTCCAGAGACCCGTCGAGCCGTCCAACTCGTATCTGCTCGGGCCACTGTGGACCGCCACCAAGCCAAGAGAGTGCGCCTCGGGGCACATCGCACGCCGGCGCGCACGGACCTTGCGCCCGTTCCTCTCACAGCTGCTCCCCTCCCCACAGAAACCAACTTTGCTTACAGCACAGATGCATAATCGCGGAAAAGAGGAAACATACAATGGTGATTGAGTGAAGGTAAAGAGTAAAAAGTGGAAGTGGATGTGAACCGGGTTGTGCACCGAATACTGCGTGGTGCTATCCCGTGTGCCGCCAAGTGGCTGTAGTGATCACGGTGTTGTCCTCACACACCGCCGACTACGTCTTCAGCAGCTCGCCGCGCTTCTCGTCCTCGAGATACGCCCTGTTTGTCAGCCTTTGTCCTTTCCAGCCACCATCCCTGGAGCACCCTGCGGGGCGCTGGAGTACTCACGTCATCGCATAGCTGGTGTCGCCGTACCGCTCCAGATACTGCCTGATGGTGCTGCGCTCGGCGTGCGGAAGCATCTCGAGCATGTACCGGACATCCTCCTCGTTGACGCCGTCGTCTCGGCTGAGCGGCGAGAGCCCATGCGGCGCGTTCACGCTGCCGGCCTTATTGTTCGAGGACGGGCGTCCGAGAAGTCCCGCAGAGTCGAGGCTCGAGCGCGAGCTGTCATAGCTCGTCCGGGTGACGGGGCCGGGACGCGGACCGTGTGGCGAGGGGCTGTGAGGCGCGCGCGGGCCGTCGGGCGAATCGATCGACGCGCGGCCAAGCGACGTCGAGGACGAGGTGTAGCTCCGTGCGACTTTGCCGTTCGAGCCGTTCGCGAGCAGGTTCGTCGGCGGGCCGAGCGATGTGTTCTCCTTCTCCTTCTTGAGCCGGAGTGCCGACAGCAGGCCGCCACCGCTCCGGTTCTTCGCCGGTGTCGGCGGAGCAGGGATACTCGCCAGGCTCTGCATGGACCCCGAACCCTTGACGCTCGCGAGCTGCGGGTATGGCAGGTTGTTCAGCGGCACGGTCGTGCTGTTATCCGTCGTCTCCACGGTCGGGACCCTGATCTCGTTGGCGCGCGTCGCATCCGATCGCATCGGGAACTCGGACGCGCCAGAGACGTTGCGCGGTGTCGGCTCACCGATGGTTAAGCCACGCGGGGCACCAGCCGGATCCCGGATTCCCAAGCCCACCCGCGCCTTGGTGACGTTCTGTCGTGGGGCGTTGCCTGTGATATCAGCGATTGTCCTTGTTCGCCTCCGCCCCTGACGCATCCTTTACTCACGAACATTGCTGCACCACTCGCGCAGACCCGAGTCGGCGCGGGCCAGCCCCTCAATATGCTGCTGGTAGGCCCGGGCGCGCTCGCCCGGGGTCTTGAGCGCCTTGATGTTACCATACATGATGGCGAAGGGGAGCGACTTGACCGGGGGCTGCTGCTGGTGGTTCTGGAACGTAGCGTTCGTCGGCGACAGCGTGTAGCTACTCGAGCGCATGGAGAGGATGGAAGACGCCTTGCGGACGTGCCTGCCGACGTTCTGACCGACGCTGATAGCACTCTGGCCAACGTTGATAGCGCTGCGCTGAGTTCCTGCTAATGCGGACGACACGCCCATGCTGCTCATGAGTCCCAGACCGACTGCGCTGTTAGAGCTCGACGAGTGGACGTGCATAGGCGGGCGCGCCCCCGGGAACTGAGCAGAGGTCGGTGATAACGATGCGCCGTCGCCAGACGAGATCGACGACGATGTGCGCGGCGGGAGGGAGGAGGTCGCTAAGTCGCTGCGGGGGCGGGAAGGGGTCGACTTCTCGGGCTCGCTGAGCAGAGGCGGCGGCGTGTCCTGCGAGTTGATGAGGCCGATCTCGTCGACGGCATTGTCCACCACATGCGTCAGGTCCTGGATCGTGCTCGAGTTGGCCATCTGGGATGACGATCGGGCGTCACCGCCCGGGGAAGGATCCGTCTTGGAGCGGAGCTGCTGCGAGGATCGCGGGGACGTGACTGGCGTGTGGGGCGTATTGATGATCGTAGGCAGTGTCGTGGTGCGGTACGGGGCCGTAGAGTTGTACGAGGTGCTAGTGACCGGTTCCACCGGTGTGGTGGATGTTGGAGACGCAGTAAACACCGTGCTTGATTCCTGAACGGCTGAAAGATTCCTGAGTTTGATTAGCACGGACCTCCTGATGCTCATATATATCGGTAATCATGTTACGCACGGTTGCCGCAGCTCACTGCGTGGTGGCGGGTCGGGGCTTCGACGAGGCGGCAGCTGTGGTGATGGACTCTGTTGTCGCTGCTGCTGCTGCTGTTGTTGTTTGATGGACATCAACACCTCGGGCTTGTCGAGCGACTGCGATCGGCGCGGGGGATCAACCTTGGCTGCAGGCAGTAAGCTTGCCGGACGACCCGGAAGTCTCAGATCGCCGAAGGACGTCTTGTACGCGGGGGCACTGTGCGGCGTCTCGGGATCCTCCTGAGGGCTTGCGGAAAGACGTCGCGGCCTTTCCTGTCGGCCACCATTGGCATTCCTGCTCGAGCCCGACGCCTGCGATGATGTCGAGCGGCGAGAATCCGGCCCATCGCTTCCCGGGGTGCTGCCCGGGGCGCTTCCTCCTGTCGGCCGGACAGACAGCCTTCCCTTGGAACTGTTGTTCGACGACACGGGCGATGGCTTCACCAACACCTCAGTGCTTCCCTGGGGAGTCTTCTCTCCCGAGTCTGCACTCCGGGGCGATGGCGTCTTGCCACACTCCCTCAAATCGGTGTTGACGGCGACGTGTGGGCGGTCCCCGCGCTCGTTCGCCATCTCTTGTGTCGGCGTCACGAGCTTTTCGGCAATCGTCGACGCGGCCGAGCCGGACTGTGCCTTGTTCCAGTTGCCGCCGCCCTGATGGGCCCACTCATCGAATGTTGGGTCTAAGAGCACGTCAATGTCGCCGTTCATGTCGACCATGCCCTTGCGGTGAGAGTGAAGGCGCGCGAGCTCGTCCTGGATCGCGGTATCACGGCGCACGAGTGACGGCGGAATAGGTGCCGGGCTGTCGTCGACCGAGTACTGGCTCTCGCCTGACTCGGAGTCCGGGCGGCTCGGCGGTCGGCTCGGGAGGCGGCGGTGGGAGTGAGACGAATAGCTGCTAGCGGGGGAAGATGTCTGGGGTGTCGAGGTGGGAATCGGGGGAAGGGGAGGGCGTTTCCGTCTCGTGGACGTGGACCGGATCGTGTCCGAGCCCGAGTCGACGGTCATCTGGGCGGCGATGGGCGGTTGCGGAGACGGTGACGGGGAAGGAAGGTGAGGAAGGCGTTGAGGTGGTTGGTGGTGCGAATGCATGGTATGCGTGGGGTGGGACGTGTTGTGTGCACCATGAGGCGTGATGCCGGCATCCGGGATCATGGGTAACGATCTCCTCGAAGTTGAGGTTAAAGTTGAAGACGCGCTGTGCGCATTGTACGCACTAGGCGGAGGCTGGCTTGATCCCGGCGGCGGTGGTGTCGGACGATTGCTTGGCATCGACGTCGCTTGCATTGTCGTGTTTAGATCGTCGGTGCTGTCTGGCTCTGCAACGAGCTGGAGGCCGCGAGTGCCTTTTGGGGACTCGCCCCCGACAATGACCTCCTGGAAGCTCATCTGGGAGTGTGACTTGCCGTCGTGGAGAAGGGGGTTTGGTGAGATCGAGTAAGGGGACGAGAGTACGGTGTGGGACGAGCTAGTCTCGAGCGGCGAGGCAAGTGTCCCGAGACTAGAGGAGAAGGACTCGCTCCTTCCTCCTGCCGAGGACGACCAGTAGTACTGCAGAGCCTCGGAAGCTCCTGTGGATCGCCGTTTCGCTAGAGTCGAGGGGTCTGGCAGCGTCGCAGGGCCATAGTCGGACAGGGCTGGGGAGGGGGTCAGCGTTGTCGTGTCGATGGGGGACAATGGAGTGCGAGTGCGAGCAGAAGGAGGAGGAGACTGTGTTTCGGGCAGGATGGAGGATGAAGCGAAAAGCATAAACGCGTGAAGAGGTAGTGCGTGTGTGTGTGTGTGTGTGTGTGTCGACGAGACCATGTGTCTTTGTGTTGTTCCAGTGACGGTGTTCCTGCACAGGTCCTGGGTCTCCTTGGGTCTCCGGTGGCTCCGGAACGGATACGGATGCATGTGCACGAGATTGGTGAATGCAGCCGCTGCAACTACTGCAGGAGTGAATGCTGTTCCCGGCCTGTAGCCTGGCCTGGTGCCAGGGCAGGTGTCAGATGCCGTTGGTCGCCCGCGGATACGGGAACCAACGAGGACCTTGACCTTAATCCCCGCGACGCGCTACCCGAGCCTGGCACTGCATCCAGCCCGTCGCCGTGGTCTTTCCGACGCGTCGCACGCAGGTTTCGCAGCTTTTTTTGAGTAGGGGAGCAAAGGGTTTCCGAGCAAAATGCAGAGCCGTCTGCCGCCCAGTCCGAAGGTGCACAAGGATGAATTGCCTTGTCCCAACATCAAACCAGACCCAGGACACATAGCATAGCCGCTGCCGCCTGCACTGCACAGGGAAAAGCTAGCGGCTCATGTGCATAGCGTGCATAGCCATGCCTTATCAGCACAGCCAGGACAGCCGGTCTCTCCTGATGCCTGATGCTTCGTCCCGCACAGCACACGGCGGCACAAGACATAGCTTTCCAGGAAAAGAACTTTCGGACCAAACAACACTCCAACCACAACCACGGAAAAGTTACTCCAAGTTACTCACGAGACGGTATCGCGCTCCCGTACATCGACAGCGCCTCGCTGCTCGGCGATGTCGAGAGGAACATGGCGCCATGAGACCGGGGCAACATTGTGTCGGCTTTTGACCAATGTTTGGGGGAAGCGAGTAGGCGAAAGGAGACGAGACGGCGGGGTGAAGAGGAGGCGGCCGGCGGTGGGGGCGGGTGAAGGGATGGCTTACGCTTCAACAGCGCAGATCAATGGAGATCAAAGGGGCCGTTCTGGGGAAATGGACATGGGAGGCGGCCGTGCTCGTTGTTTTGTTTTGCAGGGGCGCGACTGTAAAGAGTTGTGTGGGATGGGATGAGTAATGTTTGGGTGCTGAGTCGCTCGCTCGTTCGGCAGGGTATCGAAGCGTCACTGGGACACAGGTCGGGGGCGAGGGTGCGTGCGTCGCGAGGGATCGATCGGCAGGGAGTGACGATGGTGGTGACTAGCAAGAAAGTGGTGGTGGTAATGTCGAGTGCAACATTGACTCAATGTCGAGGTCCGAAAGAAGTTGCAATGTTGGTCGACCGAGCGTGTGGTGATCTGCGAGATCTGTTCCCTGTCTTGGACTTCGTCGGCTGGATATTCGTGCTCCGAGGTCGCTTCTGGGTTCTCGATTGCATGCGCAGGAATCAGCCGTATACCGTGCGCCGCACGCCGCACGCCGTGCGCCGAGAGGGCTGGAGAGAGAGAGAGGGCAGGGCATGCGCGCGCATGCCGTCAGTGCGGAGCGCAGCACCGCGAGTCCAGGTCCGAGGTACCACACACATCTATCGAACTGCGTTGGCTGTGAGAGCGCGCGGCGCAGCGGGGCTGTCACTAATGAAGCATGCCTGCGCCCAGCACCACAGATCCCTGCAATAGGGCATGTAATCATAGGCCCAGACACGGTTGGTTCCCCAGCGCAGAGTTCAAGCCATGTCTTTTTCTAATTCTGCGCCGGGCTCAGCCAAGGCAAAGCCAAGGACGCCAGTAGTTCACACCGTCATGGCTGGCTGGTCTGCTTGCAGCACGCTCCACAACAATCTCCCTGTGCAGATGTCCTGGATCCTGGAGATCCTGGAAGATGTCCTGGAAGAGTAGACAAACAAACCCACCATCCCCTCTTCGGCGCTTCCCAGCGGATCAGCGGAGGCATGGGCAGACGACAGTAGACCAGCTGTTCTCGGAAAAGAGGGCTGCAAAAGTCCCCCAGGGCAAGACAGGGACGAATGCCAGGGTCTGACTCGACCCTGGAGCAGATGGCCAGTCGTCTCTGGACAGCGTCGCCGAATCCTTCTATGACACCCTCCAGGGAGACCTTCCGTACGCCGCTGTCCTGCGCCGTCGCTCATAATGCAGCGCCGCGCGACGCAACTGCAGCGCCGAAACGACATGTCCGATGGACTGGGCGGCGACCGCGGATACGGCCTGGGTAGAGACCCTTTCGCCCAACATCTTCACGCGGATCTTATTGTTTTTGCGAATCTGCACCAGATAATCTGACCTTTTTCGTGCCGCTTGTGGATATCGGAGCCCGAAAATTCCTGCCTCGTTCCCAAAATTGAGAGCTCACTACTAACCCTGTTCCTGTCCTCTGACATCTGGGTGCTTATACCGAGGGGAGAGCCGGGTGGTGGGTCGGTCCTTGCTGAACTCTGTTCAGAGCGCTCAAACACCACCCAGCCCGTTTCCCGGCGGCAACTGCCACAGAGAGGGACATCACGTACATACGCGTACGACACGTCGTATAAACGCAGTTAATATGAACATGCACAAGTCTAGTACAACTTTGCTGGTTGTATCGTTCTGCCAGCAGACTACTCATAATCAGGCACAACCTCACCCGCATGCACGCGCGTCCAGAAGGTAAACGTCTTGTACTCGGGTTCCTTGTCCTTCGCCCCCTCGGCGTCGTCGGCCCGGTAGGTGAACCGCACCTCGAGATCAAACTGCTGTCAGATGCTACAACCTCCGAGTAGAGTGCCTTCGTGGACCCAAACATTGTGTAAACAGACATAATGAACTTCGTGGCGAGCCCGTGCGACGTGCCCGCCCTAGGAACTGGTGCTTCGGGGTGGTCCCGAGTGCAGCGGCCTGCACAAGGAACACCTTTGGTCCCGAGAGGTCCAGAACCAAAGGCATGCGCGCGACACTGCCTCGGCACCGAGTGAATGATTCTGGGGTCTTTACTACTCACCTCCACAGGACCTTCCTCCGCGCTGGGCAGCACTTCCAGCTCGAGACCGACTTTGGAAACATTGCCCCGTTTCTCGACGTCAGATGCACCCGGATGCGCTCGCGTTGAGCGCGTCAAGCTGAGGCGCTTCCGATCGTCGAACTCATCCTCTCCTCCCGAGTCGTCGTCATCTTCATCGTCGTACGCGAATGTCTCCTTCAATGCCCCGACTGTGAAGTGCGCAGTCGGAATATGAATGAGATGGTTCGGAGGTATTGAGTGCTTTTGGTGGGGCGCCGACAATCGGATCTGGATAGGGTCGTACAGTGGGTTCGTGAAAGCTAGCTGGAACGAGTACTGCGATGTCAGCTGCGAGGACGACCGTTCAAACTCACGACTTCGCCTGCTTTCAGCGGCTCGCGCATATCCTGGTCCGCCTCTTGCCCGGGTGCCAAGCGGGCTCGCCGCCGATCCTTGCGCCGCCTCTCCATGTCTTCCTCCGTCATGCCCGCGGGCACAGTTTCACCGCGGCGATGGCGTCGTCGGCCCAGTTCTAGCGCAGGGAGGTAATTCGACGCCACCATCTTGATGAGCATGCGCACACTCTTGGTGTCGGGTTGGATGAGAATGTGGCGGCACGTCGGACTTGGGCACCGTTTGGTTAATTTCGCCTGCAGTGGGATGCGTTCTGGTACTGCGTCCTTGGCAGTGCTGGGAACAGCCCAAGCACCCTCCCACCGCTTGTCCAGCGGCGTGATGTCCTCACCCGTCATCTCCCGTAGTGCGTCGATGTCGCTTCCTCCATTACCCTGCTCGTCTGAACGCCACGCATGCTTCGCTTCGTACTTGCCGAGCTCATCCCAGCCTGCTCGTCCCTTGTCATCCCCGGCCACTCGACGTTTTGGGCGGGCTAGAGGAGACCCCGGGACATCGCGACCCAGAGCACGAGCGGCAGCTTGCGTGATCTTGCCGATATGCCGTGTCGGCACTCGTCTTGAGTGGCCAGTCTTCGGGTTCACTGACGGCGTATCTTGGATGTAATTCTCGAGATGATCCTTCAGCTGGTCGAACTCGGCCTGCTCTTCCTCCGGAATGGGGTAGACATTGACCGCTTGGCCTGTTATGTGTCAGCTTGCCTCCCCACCGACGCAGCTGTAACTCACTGGCCAAGGAGGAAGGCTTCTCAAAGAGCCACCCAATCTCGTGACTTGACCACTTGCAGGACGGGCACAAGAAGAAATACGGGGCTCCTCCGACATGATGACCTCGTTCATCCTGTTTCATTGACGGCAGAACCGACAGAGCAACGCAGCATTGTGGACAAGCAAAGCAGGACCGAGCGCATCTGGCGTCGTCAGCTTGACAGAGCGATTGCCATAGCTCACCTGTTCTTGTCGGCGCGCACATTGGCGGTGGGGACGTCGAACAGGCAGTTGGGACAGTAGTAGCTGGCGACCTCAACGGAAATGCACTCCGAGCATCTGATGGCGTCGCATTCCTCACAGAAGTAGAGGGAAGGCAGCTCGGAGAGGTCAGCCGACGACGACGCAAAGGATGGGGCGAGGGGTGGCCGAGGAGTGTCCAGGTGCGGACAGTGGTACGTGACGTTCTGGACCATGCTGTCTGGCTGGTCTGAACGCGTAAAGTCGCGTCGGATGGTCGCGCTCGCTGCTCTTGTCGCTGTCCAGAATGTTGCTCGCTGTCCACCGTGATGACGACCAGTTGCCGCTGGACCTCCACTTTCTGTGGTCCACTGTTTGCTCGCCACGTGGCAGAACTTACTCGAAACCTCCGTTAAGATGAGGTGGCAGTCGGACGTGGAAGTTCGGTCGTCGGCGCCGGTTCTGAGCGGCAAATGCCCTGGACCCCGATATTTCTGAATACGGCACGACGCGTCCGAATCAACGTCGAACCGTCAGCAGCCCAAGAGACGCTGACAAAGCCGCTCATTTCTTCATCCTCGACTTCGTCACACCCAGATCTGGACATATACGGCACGCACAAACCCGGTTTCTGTCGCCACCGGTGGTGCACGTACCCCTCCCCGACATTACTCGGCTGTAACCTTATCTTGCTTCTGCTAAATCGACCATCGCCCACCTCCCGCCCCGACAGTCTTCGCCCGAAATGTTGGACAAGGCGTGGACGCAAAGTCCGAACGATGTCCTCGCGCATTTCGGCACGGACTCCGCCAATGGTCTCACCGACGAGCAGGTCGTGCAGCACCGCAAGCTGTACGGCGCCAATAAGCTCCAGGAGTCTGAGCCCACCTCTCTGATCGCCCTCGTGCTCGCTCAGTTTGAGGACCAGCTCGTGCTGATCCTCCTGGGTTCAGCCGTCGTCTCGTTCGTCCTTGCGCTTTTCGAGGACACTTCCGGGAACTGGTTGACTGCCTTTGTTGAGCCGCTCGTCATCCTGCTCATCCTCATCGCAAACGCTGTTGTCGGAGTCGTCCAGGAGAGTAACGCTGAGAAGGCTATCGATGCGCTGAAGGAGTACTCGCCCGACGAGGCGAATGTCTACCGCAATGGTCGTCTCGTCAAGATTCCCGCTGCCGACCTCGTCCCCGGCGACATCGTCTCGGTCCATGTTGGTGACCGCATTCCCGCCGACTGCCGCATCATCAGCTTCTCCTCAAGCTCGTTCCGCGTGGACCAGGCCATGCTGACGGGTGAGAGTATGAGTGTGCCGAAGACCGACGCTATTGTGAAAGACGAGGGTGCCGTGAAGCAGGACATGACCAACATTCTCTTCGCGGGCACGACGGTCGTCAATGGCGCTGCCAAGGCGGTGGTCGTCCTGACTGGCGAGAAGACGGCTCTGGGTGCGATTCACTCCTCGATTGCGGACAAGGACGATGAGGACGAGAAGACGCCGCTGAAGCGCCAGCTGGATGAGTTCGGCGACCAGCTTGCCAAGGTCATCTCCGTCATCTGTGTTCTGGTATGGCTCGTCAACTTCCGCAACTTCTCCGACCCCACCCATCACGGCTGGCTCAAGGGCGCGATTTACTACCTCAAGATCGCTGTCGCGCTCGCCGTCGCCGCTATTCCCGAGGGACTTGCGGCCGTTATCACCGCCTGCCTCGCGCTCGGCACGAAGAAGATGGCAAAGCAGGGTGCCATCGTACGCCACCTGCCGTCCGTCGAGACGCTCGGCTGCACGAATGTCATCTGTTCCGACAAGACTGGCACGCTCACGACAAACCAGATGAGCGTCGCGCGGTTCTTGACCATCAACTCTGACGGCGTCGCCGAGTTCCAGGTCGGCGGCACGACATACGCCCCTACCGGATCCGTCTCCACCATGGCTGGCGAGTACGCGCCGAAGGAGCTCGTCCGCACCGCGCCGGTCGACAAGCTCGTCGAGATTTGCTCCATCTGCAACGACGCCAAGGTCAACTACCACGACGAGACGGACACGTACACGAACGTCGGCGAGCCGACTGAGGCGGCGATGCGTGTCCTCGTCGAGAAGCTCGGTTCGGACGAGGACGCCTTCAACTCGACTCTCTCTGCGTTGACACCCGCGCAGCGTGCCATGGCCGTGAACGAGCACTTTGAGTCTCGCATCGAGCGCCTGCTCACGTTCGAGTTCACGCGCGACCGCAAGTCCATGTCCGTCCTTACTTCTAACAACGGCAAGGTCTCGCTGCTCGTTAAGGGTGCGCCGGAGAGCATTCTCGAGCGTTGCACGAGTGTCATCACCCCCAACGGCATCAAGCCCCTTTCGGCCGAGGTGAAGAGGCAGATCGACCAGAAGCAGCAAGAGTACGGCGCCCATGGTCTGCGCACGCTCGCCCTCGCGTACGTCGAGGAGGATGACGGAGACATTTCGCACTACAAGTCCGAGTCGTCTGATGATTACGTCCGTTTTGAGCAGAACATGACTTTTGTCGGCCTGGTCGGCATGCTCGACCCTCCCCGCCCCGGCGTCCGAGACGCGATCGAGAGCTGCCGCAAGGCGGGTATTCGCACCATTGTGATCACGGGCGACAACAAGTCGACGGCCGAAACGATTTGTCGCCAGATCGGCGTGTTTGGCGCTGACGAGGATGTGACCGGCAAGTCGTTCACGGGCCGCGAGTTCGATGCCCTTTCGCCCCAGGCAAAGCTTGAGGCGATCCAGCACGCTTCGCTCTTCTCGCGCACGGAGCCGACGCACAAGAGCCAGCTTGTCGACCTGCTCCAGTCTCAGGGCCTAATTGTCGCCATGACGGGCGACGGTGTCAACGACGCTCCGGCACTGAAGCGCGCCGACATCGGTATTGCGATGGGCAGCGGCACGGATGTCGCCAAGCTCGCGAGCGACATGGTCCTGACCACGAACAACTTCACGACCATCGAGGGTGCCGTTAAGGAGGGAAGGAACATCTACAACAACACGAAGCAGTTCATCCGGTACCTCATCTCGTCCAACATTGGCGAAGTGTTCAGCATCTTCCTCACCGTCCTGCTCGGCCTGCCCGAGGGACTCATCCCGATCCAGCTCCTTCTCGTCAACCTGTCCACGGACGCGGCGCCCGCCATGGCGCTCGGATTCAACAAGCCGGACCATCACATCATGACTTCCCCGCCGCGCCGCGCCAACGCTCCGCTGATCACCAAGTGGCTCTTCCTGCGCTACCTCATCGTTGGCCTTTATGTCGGCCTCGCGACTGTCGGGGGATATGTCTGGTGGTTCACGACCTACGCGGACGGCCCCAAGATCAGCTGGCACGAGCTGACGCACTTCCACTCGTCCGTGACGCGGTTCAACGGCGAGAAGCTCTTCCTGCCCAACACGTTCCCGCAAAAGTCTGGCTCGACCATGTCGCTCACCATCCTCGTCGTCATCGAGATGCTGAACGCGTGCAACGCCCTGTCCGAGAATGAGTCGCTCCTCACGCTCCCCGTGTGGACGAACCCGTACCTCGTCCTCGCCATTGCGGGCAGCATGATCGGCCACTGCATCATCCTGTACACCCCCTTCCTCGCCGACCTGTTCCAGGTCGTGCCCCTGAGCTGGACAGAGTGGAAGACGGTCCTCGCCCTCTCGCTCCCTGTCATTCCCATCGATGAGGCGCTCAAGTGGGCCACGCGGACTTTTGGCCTCGAGGAGGACTCGGTGCCTCCAATCTCTGACGAGGAACTCGTCGAGGACGTCCTCAAGAAGGAATAGAGACAATAGATAGCATTCATTTGGTTATGCATTGGTGATTTGGCCCTGCCCAGGCTGCGACTGCAAGATCTTCCCGAGGGATTTTGGTGCGCCCTTCGCGCAATCTGCCCCACGTCAGAAGAGGGCGACTGACTGGTCAATTTGCGTGCGACTTGTGCTCTCATTATCGCTTCCAAGTAATCATAAATAGCTGCATGAAAGTCTACAGATGTCTCCCCGAAAAGGACCAAGTAGGGCACCGAAATAAGCCCTACCCGGTGAGTAATGGGGCGACGTCCTCTCCCGTAGAAGAGGGGCCAGGGTACTCTTGGGTGCATGAAAATCGCTAGCGATGTAGGTTACATTTCGCTCGCAGAGTGTTGAGCCCCGTGTATATTCCAGAGTGTGGAATCGTGACAGTAGATGAAGTGGGTGAAGGAGAGGAAGGGGTGCTGTGTCAGTAATCTCAAGCTCACCGGAAGGGGTTAGTATCGTAGGGCTGCTGGTAGGTCGGAAATCGAACACGTTTGCATTGAACGTGTCCGACGCCTGTGAAGTACCCGCCTCGTGAACGCGCCGAAGCTGCAAAGGGGTAGCAAAATAACGCCGGTACCAGTGAAGGCGTCGCTCTGCGCTCCAGCCTCGCGCGGACACCGGGATGAGGATGCCCATACTCGGCCGGAGCGGTGAAGGGAGGAGGAAGTTGTTGATGGAAGTTGGGGCAGTCTTGGAACGTTGATGAATGCATGAATCTGTACACAATTACCGGTCTGAATGTCAGCAAAGTCTTCAGTAGGCAGAGCCAGTTTACTCACAGAATTCGAGCCTATCTTCTGACTTCTTGACGGTGCTCTGTGGAGAAAGTCAGTAACCGAAGTGCGGCAGACATTTTATATGGGTGGTTCTGAAATCTCGCACCGCGCTCGCACTGCGGGAATTCCAAACGCCGCCCAGTGGCACCACGCACCTTCCAAGCCTCCTCGAAGTCGATCGGCAGGATGACATAACGGTTCTTGCGCACGGCTGCGGGAACGTTAGCGACCATTCGGGCGATGCATGCATACCTTGCAGACCAGCGGCCTGGCAGATGGAAGCAATCTCGGCGGAGGAAAGCTTGTCTGGCCGCGAGACGTCTGTTCGTCAGTTCGATCCCTAATGACGGTTCTCAGGGCCTGGAACTCACAGTCCTCGAGGTCGACGTCGGGGCTGAGGTTCATCTTCGACGTGACAGTCTGGAAGATGAGACGTCGCTCACGACGAGACGGGTTGGGGAACTCGATCTTTCGGTCGAGACGACCAGGACGAAGGAGCGCGGGGTCGAGGGTGTCTTGACGGTTGGTGGCCATGATGACCTGATAAGTTAGCTTCCGATATACAGATTGTCCTTCGCGCATACCTTGACGGTGGTCTGCTGGTCGAAACCGTCCATCTGGTTGAGGAGCTCGAGAAGAATACGCTGGACCTCACGGTCCGAGCCTGTCTGCGCGTCGAAACGCTTGGTCGCGATGGCGTCGACCTCATCGATGAAGATGATACAGGGCGAGTTCTCGCGCGCCAGACGGAACACATCTCTGACCATACGGGGACCCTGTTTGTCAGCGGAAGCGACGGACAGCCGGTGCTGAATACTCACCTCTCCGAGGTACTTCTGCACGAACTCCGATCCAACAACGCGAATGAACGATGCCGTAGTGGCGTTGGCGACAGCCTTGACCAGCATCGTCTTTCCAGTACCTGATCGTCAGCTTCACATGCAACGGTTTTTCAGCATAACATACCGGGAGGGCCGTAGAGCAGCACACCGCGAGGGGGGTCGATACCAATCTTCCTGTACAGATCCATCTGTGTTTGTCAGCTTGTCTCCATCTGCTCGAACTAGCCGTATCCAGTACCTCCCAGTACTCACCTGCACTAGAGGAAGCTCGACAGCCTCCCTAATTTCCTGCTTCTGCTGATCCAGTCCACCGACGTCCGAGTACTTTACATCCGGCCGCTCATCAGCGCCAAGCATGGCGATACTTGAGTCGGCCTCAGGTGGCAGAATATCGACAAGCGCATTAGAGTGACGATGCAAAGCCACACTGCTCGAGGGCTTGAGGAGTTCGCGGTCAAGAGTAGAGAGGATGCGCACGACGTAGTTGGAACCTGCGTGTTAGTTAAGGTGGGGACTGCGCCAACTCACCAGTGGTGGATCCAACGATGCCACGGCGCTCGTCGACCGCCTCAAGGAACTGGCCGATGACAAGGGGAACGGACTGGATGCGCTTAACCTCCTCCTGGGCGCGGAGCAGCTCCTGCCTCAGGTTCTTGGTCTCGTCACGGATGTAGTCCTGTCAGTTAGCTATGTCGACTACAGTGGGCGAGCTAGTAAGCACATCCCGGATGCCTGAGCCAGTGTGCTTCGTGCGCCTCACTCACCTCCTGAAGCTGGAGAAACTCGCGGTGAGCCTCGAGCTTGCGCCAAGTGGTGTACAGCTCGTCATCACTGGCCGGCAGCGAAGCGTACAGCGCCTGCTTGTCGCTAAGCTGGGCGGCGAGGGTGGGGTCCTGCGACTGTCAGCTTTCCGGGAGAACGTCGTAAGCATACCTCAAGCTTGAGGTCAATTCCGATCTCCTCCATACTGAAGGATGTTCGATGTGTAGTAGGGGAGGAAGACTAGATGTGGAAGGGGAAGGAAGGGACCGATGATGACAGAGGCAGCGAGTGAGTGGGAGGCGGGGGACGACAACGCGCATGCTTTGCGGGCACGATTCAGACTCCGTCATACCACGTGGTCCGAACCCGGGGTAGGGCGCCAGATTCAAGATTGGGAGATGACTTAGCCTGAATCTGGCCACCCGGTGTCTCTCCTTTTCACCACCTTCAACTGCATACAACAAGCACAACAATGGGAAAGCGCAAGTCGTCGAAGAAGCCCGTTGCGAAGAAGACGAACGAGCCGCTGTGTGAGCTGAATTAGTGGTAGGGAGCTGACAAACAGCCACGGTGTTCAAGTGTCTCTTCTGTCACCACGAGAAGTCCGTCCTGGTCAAGATGTAAGCGTGTTGGTACCGATATCGACTGACAATGCAGTAACAAGCAGTCCATGTTCGGCTCGCTCAACTGCAAGGTAGGCTGCGTTTTGCGCGATTCAGCTAACGGCAGACGTGTGGACAGAAGTTCACGACACCGATCAACAGTGGGCCCTCCTTGCCGATCATCGCTGACCACAGACCTCTCCGTTGCCGTGGATGTGTACTGCGAGTGAGTCAGACTGCGCCCCGCTCTTGACTCCTTGCTTTGAGCTGTCGACTCCCTTATGATGAGCTAACATGACAGCTGGGTCGACGCCTGTGACGAGATCAACCAGAAGGCCAAGCCGAAGCCCAAGATCAGGCAGCGCAGCCCCGAGCCAGCGCCGCGCTTCACCGAGAACGAGGATGAGGACGAGGACGAGCCGCCCCGCCGCAAGATCTCGAGCCGCGACTATGACTCGGACTCGGATGACGAGGACGACAGGCGTGCGCGCAAGGTCGCGCGCCGTGCGTACGATGACGACGATGAGGATGACGATTAAGCTCGCCGCGTCGAAGCAGCGTGTGTATGCAGGTGCGGCGTCTGCAATCCGCGAACGTAAGCCAAGCCAACTGTGATGTTTGTTTCTTGCAGCCTTTATAGAGTGTATTGTATGCATTGATAGGTCATGAGGTCGTTACATGTTACAACAGGTCTACTTATCCCCTACGTCGACTCAGGTTTCGGCTTCATCCCGAGCGCCGAGAAGAGATTCTTCTGCGTCTGCCTGTTAGCTATCCGTCCCTCCGGGCAGCTTACCGGATCCTCGACAGAGGAGTATCCCGCCTCACTCAGCCTCTTCCCCTGCGCAACGCAGTCAAGGATCCCTGTTCGTCAGCTTCGCCAAGTCGAAATCCAGCTCACAGTCAACCTTGACGGCGCGCGTACGCTGGGCAGCACCACGACTTCCCTGTCCATTGATGTACTTCTGTGACTTGGTGCCCGACAGGCGCTCAGCGACGACATGCGTGCATCGCGACGTCTGGTGCGGAACGTATCGGCCGCCATTGGCCGTGATCATATTCTGCACCTGCAGGTTGGACGCTCGAGGACCAGTCGGGCCGTTAATGGCAATCAGGCAGCCGGCTGCTGTCAGCTCCAGTTCGCCGAAAGAATAGCTCACCAAAAATGTCAGTCTCCTGTCCGTTAGCTGTGGATCCGAGCAGCAAAGGAGATATGGCCGTGGGAGAGGGGTCGAAGAACTCACCTTTGTCCTCGCCGCGTCCTCGACATTCTTGGTCCGCACGTCCCAGTACGTCATCTCGCGACCACCGTTCTGGCGAGCGGCTTCGGCCAGTCCAATAGCCCGCGCCTGCGTGTAGAACCCCCTGTCGCCGCCGCGCTGCTGGTGTCCCGTCGAGCATGAGTGAACGTGCCGAGTACGCGCGAACGCCTCGCTGTGCGTGATCGGGTTGGACTGTTTGCCCAGACTATTCAGCTGGAGGGTCAGTTATACTCAAAGAGGACGCCATAGCTCAAGCAAGAGTGTACCCACCATGCGCTCCGTCTCGCGAGATCGCGTCATGGAACCTTCCCTACGCCGCTTCACGTCAGTTGACGTGTCCGGTACGGTCTCTTGTTTCGAGTCCAGGTCGGTAGACTTGCGCTTCCTCGTGTCGTCGCCGCTGAGCGCGGCCAGGATCGCCCGCCGGCGCTTAGCGGCCGGTTCCTCCGGCGAGCTGTCTGGCACCTCTATGACTTCTGGGGATGGCGGCGGCGGCGTCGCGGGCATGGTCTATTGGAGGAAGACTGGACGCGCCCAAATTGTTGACATCCAGCTGAGGTGTACGTCTGGCACGTGGTGTCCCTGACGATCTCATCTTACATTCCGCACAACCAGGTCCAGCGCGTCGAGCGGTGCGTTGTAGTCGTCACAATGTGTATGGCATGCAATTTACAACATTACTAAGGTATCTATGCTTAGGTATCCCCGACGTAATAGAAGAAGCCGACCATGGCGATCCCAGCGACAATGACGGCCCACCCGAGCCAGCCGGCGCTCATGATCTTGCGGCCAAAGTTGTATGTTCTGATGAGGTAGCTTAAGAAGGACATGACGGTGCGCGCGCCCGCGTCGATGGCGACATCCTGGAAACGCCAGGTCCACAGGCGAGGCTTGATCCCGCCCCTGATCTTGAGCTGCACGTTCGCCTTCTCGTCCTTTAAGCCCTGGATCACATCCAGCTGGTTCTTGACCCAGTTGCGGATGATATCCTTCTGCCGAATCAGCTGGTTCACCGTCTCAACCATCTGATCCAGGGCCTTCGTCGCATTCACCCGCGAATTCGCCATGTCTTTCTGAACAGCCCTCGCTTTGTCGCATGATAACTCAAGACGCTTGATTGGATCCACGGGCTCACACAGCACCGGGTCCACGACAGAGCGCTTTGGCCATGCCGCCTGCATCCCCATGGCGAAAACAGGTAGGTTGTTCGGAGGAAGCGTGCCCTGACGCCGTGGACGGAACGGATGGCGGTAGCCAGTTTCGGAATCAGATCGCAACGGGTACAGCTCATCGGCGGTCTCGTCCTCGTCTTCGTCATCATCGAGCGGAGACAACTTCGGGGCCGGAGGCAGGTTGTCGAATCGGACATCGACGTCGGCGGCGGAAGCAAACATCGCCGTGACTTGACCAAGCTGGGCGAGGTAGTGCGCGACGCTTGTTACCATCTGTTCCTCGCCGTCGTCGAGCTGGATGAGGCGCTGTCTGGCCATCTTCAACTCGTCGTCTTTCTGCACAAACAGCGCCTCGTCGAGCTCGCCTAAGCGCTTCTCAGCTTCCTGCTCCACGATAGTGGGGCGTCGCTTCATTTGACGCTCCCTGTTCTCGCGTTCGCGCCTTAATGTCTCCTCGAGGTTGCGCTGCTCCAGGTATATTTGGTCGCCATTATCGGCGCTGTTCGGTCGTTGAGCCCATTCCTCTACCCGCCGTTGACCTCTAGCAATTAATTTGCGCAAGTGGTGGGGCTCATCTTCAGACGTCCCGGTTGTAGCGTTGTTGTCGTTAGTGGAGCGCATGTTGCCGAACTTGTTTCGAATGCGATCCCTGGTCCGAGGATGGTTATGCGCAAGCGACTGGGAGCGATTGTGGCCCTTGGAGGACAAACCGGGCGATTCGGAAGCGAGCCTCTTCGAGCCATACTCGTCCGGTCCATCTACAGCAGACGATAGTTTCGCCAAGGCCGAGTTTCCCAGATGTTTAGGAAAGGCTCGCAGTGCCTGAAGAGTGCTTGGCTGTGCTGCACCCGACATGCTATGCGCATGGCGGTGCCGCTGATGTTGCTGCTGATGTTGATGCTGCTGCACTTGCTGGTGCGTGCCGTGATCAACTGACCCGCCTCGCGAGCGATCGGGTGTTGGAGGCTGCGTAAGGTCCTCCTGTGACAGGTAATGGTTGTCGGGACCAAGGATGAGCGAACTGCTGGAAGGCCGCGGCGGTTCGGATACCATATTAGGTATGTATGGCAGATCCCGACCACGGTCATCTGATCCGAACGAAGGTCGATGCGAACGGCCGTCGTGACTCTGGCTAGACTTGACAGACATCGAGAGGTCCGCAGATCGGTCGTCGCGCTTTGGCTCCTCGGCCGGAGGGGCAGGCGGAATGAAGAAGTCGACTCGGCCGCCACAGGCATTGTACGCCACGACGTCGTTCAGAGAGTAGTACCATCCAGGTGCTACGCGGGCTTCCTCCTCCGCGATACCGCCCGAGGGTCGTGGGCTGAGTGCCCTGTTGTAAGAGGAGCTGAAGCTATTACGGCTGATGTGGCCTGGTCTCGACGGTGACGCCGATGTGCCGACCGATGGCGGTTTCAAGTTTTCTGCTTCCCACTTGGCGCGCGCCTCCTTCTGATCATTGTTCCGCTTCTTCCACCTGAGCACGGCCAGCGGGTTCATCTTTGGCGGGTTGTTGATGCCATCGTAGATGAGACTGTAGTACGCGTCAAGGTGCGTGGAGACCTTCTGGGCACGACGAGATGCGGCGGGATGAGCGTGGATCTGCATCAAGGCCTTGTAGCGGCGCTCTGGGTACCGGTCAGCCTCTGCACATGGATAACAAGTATGGACATACCTTGTGCAAGCTCCTCTTCGCGACGCTGCTGCTCTGCTCGACGCATTTCTTCCTCCGGATCAATTCGACGTTGAACGGCGGCGGCTTCGAATTGCTGTGGAGGATTGCTAGAAGGACCAGGTAACGTTGCAGGCTGTGCTCCTGCAGAAGCGGGCGGCGAGGATGGGACTTTATCCTTCTTGCGCAATCCAAAGAAGCTGCTGATCCGATTGCGTTCCTTGGAGTGCGTCGGCCTGACTGTCCGTGTCGTCTCAGACACGCCTTCTTCGGCACTTGCAGGCATGTGAGCTGCAGTCCTGTCGTGGGTCGGAGGTTGCTGATGATGCGGCGCCTCGTCTGCTTCCGGAACAACATAGACACTGTCATCCTGCTGCTCCTCCTCCTCCCTGCACTCATCGATGTTGTCGTCGCTTTGCAGCTGTGAGCTTGGGGCCTGGGGGAAGCCGTCGCTGTCGACGGAGGTGGACGCGGACACAGTGCGGTGCCTGGGGCCGGCGAAGCGGCCAGGTCCGTGGGTGCCGAAGCTCGACGGGCCCATGAAGCTTGACGCAGTCGAGGGAGCCCTCGGGCGGCCGGGCCATTCTCCATTCGTGAGAGCAGGCGGTGCGGAGACAAGGAAGGGCTTGAGAGGCGAGGTGACAGTTGCGTCTTCAGGTAGTTCGGATTCGGAATCATGTGCCGGCTGCGGGGGCTCGTGCGCGGTAGGAAATACCGCTGGGATGCCTCGAGTAGCCGGTGCAGGAGCCGGAGGCGACATGAGCTGCAAGGCTGAGGCGAGGTCCGCATTACCAAGCAGATCTTGCAGTTGATCCGGGGACAGAATCTGCTGCTGGGGAGACTGACCCAAACCGAGACTTGCGGTGAGGGGATTGCCATGATGAGAGTGCCGCTTGCTGCGCCGCTTCTCGGTGTTACTCGTAGCCGGTGACCGTTCTCGCTCCGGCTCCTCTTGGACAGCGTCTCGGAAACCTCGGAGAGAGCCAGACCTCGTATCTCTCAGCGTAGGGCCGTCGACTCGAGGGGCGAAAGCACCGCCATCCAGTCGAGGGGACGAGCCGGTGCCCGCGCCCCGAGTGGACATCGGAGAACCAAGGCCGACTGATGAGCGCAGACGTGACTGTCGACGAGGAGTAGGCGGTGCCGACTGGTCAGCCAGTGCTGGCGAGATCAAGCTTTGCGCGCGTCGACGACTACTTGAGGATGCGAGTTGTTGATGAGGTAGACTCAACGTTCCACTCACGGTGCGAGAGTTCTGCGGCGGGCTAGGGACGTAGGCCCCATGTCCGTGGGCGGCATGGGCTGAGCTGGCAGTGGAGTTTGATCGTGTCGGCGTAATTGTTAGCCTACGGGTTGGTGACCGTGCGCCGGTGCCTAGAGCTTGGGCTGGATCATCCTCGTCCGTGCTCGACTCGTACCCGCCCGTCACAAGGGTTGGTCGCCTTCCGTACTGCAAGGAAGTGTGACGGCAGGGCTGAATAGGAGCAAGGGTAGAGGGTCGATTCCGGTCAGACGTGGTCGAGCGACGGGCCGGCATCCGGACGTTATCCGAGGGGAAGCCGTCATTTCTCGCCAATGGTGACCCAGACGGGGAACCTCCTAGCTGGGCCACCCGGTCCCGCCGCGATGTGGTGGACGGGGATGACGAGGTCGAGGGCCGTCCACTGGCCGGAGGACTGAATTTGGATTCCAACGGAGAAGACTGAGGTGTTGACTCGCGTGTGGAGGCTTCGTGTTGTTCATCGTACGGTCGGTTCAGGCGAGGAACGAAGATGTTGGGAGGTGCCGCAGTGGCGTACTTCGGTCGAGGCGCTTTAAGCTCTGGGAACTCTGGGCCGCTGACACCTTGACCGCCGCTGTGGGGACTGCCATTAACAGCCCCAGCTTGACCATTCCCGTTGAGCTTTGCAAGGGTGGTGGCGTGCAATGAAGCGGCAGGCTGGGCGGCGGAGCCGTCCTCCGGTGACCGGACAGTGGAAGGCATGTAGTGGGCGCCTGACGCCTGTGCGTCAGGCTTCAGCGCTGATGACTCGCCCAGTGTTGATTATAGCGGCTCTTAGGCCGTCAGTGGATACACTGGCATCAAAGGCCAAAGTAGTAAATCGGCGTCAGGTGAAGAAGGAGTGTTGAGGACGCAACGGGCGGGCTAGTCGTTAAGCCTTGGCGTTCTGAGATGAGTCGACTGTAGGAGATGGCCGACGGATTGAATGGGGTAGTGAGTGTGAGTGTGATGTTGCTTGTGAAAGAAATGAGAGGTCGTGAAGGGTCGTTGGCGATGCGGAGCTGTTGACTGTGGAGACTTGATGAGGGGCGATTGCAATGGATCGATCGGAAGGGGAGGCGGGTCGGAGTTGAAAGAATGGTATGGGTTGTGGAGAGGGTATGAGGTAGCGGTGTGTGTCTGTGAGGACGGCACAGCACGCAGGCGCAAGGTCAGCCCAGGACAGTCCGCGCCAGCCGCTCACTGCGCCCGGGATTACAGGGTAACCGATTGTTATTGAACACCTAATCGAGACTTCGCACCCGGGTTGTGCCGTCATTTGGCCCACTAGATTCCATTAGCCCCAACTGTAATCGCCACCTCCCGGTCCTCTTCGGTCCGCGTTAAGACCAGAGTGCCCCACGTAACGCGCCTGACGGGACTGTCTGGACCAGTCTTCGCAGTCACGCCCCATTCCCACCCACACGCACCCGCGCACACGATCGCCCTCTGTATCCGATCGATTGATCAAGGCGATGCTATGTCTCAATGCCCCATGCATGCTTGGCTAGTACAGATAACAATGAAAACTTGCGTGTCGTGTCCTTGATTACAGTCATGGCTTCTAAACCACCTCACTTCGCCAGCGACTTCTCCGTCTTGTAGAACTCCTGCACAACAGGAATCGCCTCAACCTTCTCCAGAGCCTCCGGGGTACAGTCGAGCAGCGGTCGGCGCACGCGGGCAGAGGGGTAACCGTCGTGCTTCTTGAGCCACGCCTTGGTGCCCGCGATACCAGGCTTGACAAAGGCCGCGTCCGCGCCAGCACACTGGTCCTGGAGGGCGAGGGCTTTGTTGAGGTCAGCCTTGCTGGGCTGCTCGTCCGTAGCAAGCTTGTGGCTGAGACGGAACAGCTCAGAGATGGCAGCCGGGTAAACATTGGAGAGACCCATGATGGCACCGTGGGCACGACCGCCGCCAATGGTAGGCAGGAGGAAGTCGGCGAAGCCGCCAAGGGTGAGGAAATCAGGAGCAACGTCCGGGTGGGCGCGAGGGTACTTGGCGAACGCGTCGGTAGCAGTAGCCGCAGTAATGCGGGTAAGCTTACCAACGGCTCCGCAAGTGAGCTTGACACCGCAGATGTTCGGGTTCTCCTGGGCAATCTCGATAATCGTGTCCGAGTCGAGGTCGATGCCGCCAGTGGCGCCCGGGTAGTTGTAGATCATAACGGGGATAGGGGAACCCTCAGCAACGTCGGCAAAGAACTGCTTCAGGGCCTCCTTGCTCATAGCTCCCGCAAAGTATCCAGGAGGAATGACAATGGCGATATCGGCGCCGGCATCAGCGGCCAGCTTGGAGAGCTCGATCGTCGACCTCGTCGAGTTGCCACCCCTGGGTGTCAGCTAGTGGTCAGAGTGGCACTCACGTTCCGGCAATAACAACAACGTCCTGGAAGCCGGCCTCGTCAAGAGCATTACGTGCCTCACGGACAAGCGTTGTCCTCTCCTCAGCGGTGAGGTGGTGAGCCTCTCCCATGGAGCCATTCACAACCGGCGCAACGCCCTGCTGAGCAAGGTGGACAATGTGCTTGCGGAAGGTCGGGATGTCTGTACGTCAGCCACATGCCCTCTACTGCACATGAAAGCGCCATCCAGCTCTGTTCCATCCTCTGCCGACTGCATTGGAGAACGAAACACTCCTGGCGCTGTGCTGATGGCCGGTCTCGTCGATATGCTGTACCGCATCCGCTTTATCGGCGTGGCGCCAGGTGGGCAATAGCCCGGCTCAACCTGCGCTTCCCATCGAGGCAAGCCCATCATAACCCGAGTGCTACACAAACTGTCATGGTAACACAGAGGGCGAGCCCAGTTCCGCGAGAGTTGGAACTCCAGTATGCCAAGAGAATGAGACAAACGCGTCGAGTGGAACGGAACACCACTACTCACCAAGCTCCTCCTGCTCGTCCATGAAGGCGGGGCTAGGAGCCCAAACGCCGGGCTTGAGAACACGCTTGTGAATACCGTTTGAGACCATATCGAGAGTGTTGACGGGCAAGTATGGTAAGAGTGAGAGTGAGTCGTGGGGACGACGTTATAACTGCGAGGAAATAGGGAGGAAGGTGCCCATCGGCCCGCTCGGCCCGCAAGACCGGCATCTCGGAGGAAGTCAGGACAATCAACTGACCCATTCACCATCAACACGGAGCCAAATCGCCGGTAACTCGGGCCGCGCTCCCGGCTGGCTCGGCGTGCTGGGCAACAACTCTCCATGATAAAGCTCTACAGAATACATCTAAGATTACTATGTACATCAATTACGCGAGTTCGGAGTAGATCTTGATCGTCTTATCCGCACCGCCAGTGATGAGGCGGGTACCCGTCTGGTCGAACGCGGAGCAGAAAACGCCCTACTCTGTTAGCATTCTTCACGGGTCTTGTAGGTATGCTCACAGCTTCAGCATCCAGCGATCCGGGCTGCGGGATGTCCTTGAGGTGCTGGAAGGGCAGTCCAGTGGCGTAGTCCCACATAGTGAGCGTGCCGTCATCAGCTGCCGAGTTAGCAACGTCGCATGTAATATCCCCATCGGAAAACTCACCTCCCGAGAACAAGACGCCTTCCTCGTTGACGGACAACGTGTTGACAATGCTCTCGTGCCCAACGAAGTTGGTGACGAATGTGCCCTCCGGGCACTTCCACTTCTTGATGCTGTTTGTCAGTGACCTGCGCTGGACGATGTACTCACTTGTTCGTGCCAGAGCTCGCCGACGCAAAGCTGTACTCGCTCGGGTGGATAGCCAGAGACCTTACCGCCTTCTTGTGGTGCGTGAGAGTTGTCATACTCTTACCCGCCGCAAGATCCCAAAGCCTGATAGTGCTGTCCATGCTTCCCGAAATGATCTGAGGCTCCGCTGCCTGGCATTTCACAGAGGCAACGGTGCTCGTGTGTCCGGACAGAGTGAAGATGTTGGCGCGCGACCGCATGTCCCAGATCCTCACACTCGCATCACGACCTCCCGTCGCCAGGACATCCAGAGTGGGGTGAACATCCAGCGTATAGACGCCAGAGTGGTGGCCGTGGTATTGCCTGATGACCTTGTTCGTCTCGAGATCCCAACACTTGACCATCTTGTCTTCACCTGCGGAGAATAGATACGGGTGGCGATCCGAGACAGCCAGAGCACGAACGGTGGAGATGTGACCGGTGAGCGAAAGCTTGAGCTCTCCGCTCGCAAGGTCCCAAATTTTGATAACACGGTCGCCAGCACCAGTGGCGAACCACTGGTTTCCGGGATCGACGGCGACAGCGCGCACCCATCCCATATGACCCGAGATGACACGCGAAAGCTTCCCTGCGTTGTTAGTCGAGTGAATGTGGCTGTTATCTTACATTGCGGGTGGTAGACAGGCTTGACCTCGCGAGCCTCCTTCTTCCGCATGAGAGCCTGCGACAGGCGGCTGGAAGCCTGGCCGCCCTCGGCGCCGAACCCCTGCTGATGGCGAAACTTGACGAGAGACTTCGGAGCGACCGGGCCTGCAGAAGGTCCCGCCTCCGTGCCAGCTCCAGCAGCAGCCGATCCACCGGTAATCAGCTTTGGTCCAGCAGATGGCCCAACGGGGCCGGCAGCTGGTCCAGCCGCCTCCGGTCGCTTCGGTCCGGCAGGGGCCTGGGTCTGGAGAATCGGCGGGAGCACTTGGACGTCCTTGTATTCACCGGCAAGGCGAGTCGCGAGCTTGATCTTGTTGCTGATCAGTCAGCCTTGAGGTACCTTGCTGATGTACATCGGGGCCCAAAGCATGCGGCTGGGGCCACGATGATGTCTTGATGAACTCACGCTCGGTCGAGGCCGTCTTCAGGTGTTACCAAGTCATTGTTGTAAACTGCCCGGGTTCGCTTGGTACTTCTTCGGACAAGCTCGGAAAGAGGAGGAAGATTTTTCTCCTCCGATGGCGTTCCGGAAGCGACCTCAGCAGACATGACTGGCGAGGGATGGATCAGTAGTAAGGTCGACGTCGAACCAAAGTTGTGTGGAGGTGTTCTGACTTCATCGATGTTGAAATCGCGACGCGCAGCGGAACCTGATTTTGAAGTGAGCAATTAGCGGAATCAATTATTGACCATCCCTAATACCGAACACTAATGTTCTCTGTGTCCCTTCATCGCTGCCTCAATGCGCGCCTGACGCGGATCGCTGGAACGGCTATGAGTTATCAGATACGAACACAAGCTCTGCCGAGGAACTAAATGAGGAATCGCTGCCCGTGGCCAGACCGTACAGAAGCACAATCTATTCATCGTAGGACTACAAAACATACACTAACTAAGCTTAGACCAGAGGATAAGAATGATGAGAAGCACGAGAATGCCGATGATTGCTCCAGTAACGATCTTCTGCTGGTACATCCTGGGCATGTCAGTGCCCTGTCGACAGTGGAGATCGACTCACTTGCGAATCATCTTCTTCAGAGTACCTGAAGCTCGGTCGATGGAGCTGTCCGCCTGCAGGAGGTGATTGCGGGAGTTCTCGAGCTGTTCCCGCTGGCCGCGCAGCGTGTGGAGGATTCCGGTGCCCACATCCTCCGTTTCAAGAGCAACGCGCTGCGCATTCTCCAGACGCCTCGATGAGTCCGTGAGCGACTCGGTTCCAGCAAGCAAGCGGGTACGCGTCGAGAAGGCCGTATCGTCATCTTGATATGGGTCATCGCCGCGGTATCCACTACCAGACAAGAGCTCCGCTCGGTTCGACTCCGCACGGGCATCACGCTGTCTGTCAGCCCGCGTTTTCTCACATGTAAAGCCACTCACGACACTCTTCTTGACCTTCTCAACCTCAGACTTGCTTTGAGCCAGACGAGTTTGGAAAGTCGAACGAATGGAGACTGGCATGGACGGGATCTCGACCTCCATCTGAGCAATCTGCAATGGTGAGTATGCGGGCAACCCTGCACTATAACTAACAATCTCCTCAGACTCGTCCAGATCATCGGTGACACTTTTGAGAGACGCCTTGCGAGGCTCTGGGAAATCAGCATCCGGCATTCATTTCAATCGCAGACGCATCGCATGTGAGCGACAAAGATACGAACCACCTTGGAGCCCCTTGATCTCGTCCAACTTGGACCTGAGGCTGCTAAGCAGCTGCTTCAGATCCTCGTCGTAGTTCTCGAACAGAGCGCTGTGGGTTAGATTAACATAGAGCTCTCGTGCTTACGTCGGCGAGTTGTCCATGTCGAGCAGCTGTTGACAACGCTGATGGTATGCAAACGCAACTGAGGATGACGCCAGTGGCCATCGGTTGGCGATGGTTAGATTGGTGGGTGGCGGGATTGTGGGAGTAAAGTGGGGGGAAAAGGTAAAGGCGTCGATCAGTTGGTGGGCCCTGGAGAGCTGACGTTTCAAGAGCAACAACAATGTTATTGCCATTGCGTCGCACTAGATATCCAGCATCAACAGCCCCAACGAGCGTTCTCAACGGTCCGGCCCAGTTTCTTGCATTGTCTCAAGCTATTGGCATCATCAGGTCTTGACGTCCACTTCGATACTTCCGCACTTCTGGCTGCCCCTCTCCTGCGCTGTACGAATAAACATCACCGACAGAAACACTCTCGTGTTGTGGTTCCTTCAGACTTGGCTACGCCATGAACTTCTTCAACCGAAACCGCCAACGCTCTCCAGTAGACTCAGTTAGAGTCCTGAAAGACTATATCCAACGGTTAGATGCGGGATCTGTTGATCAACGCAAGAAGGTCAGTCTCGATGTTCCAGCTCGCGCTGCCACTGTTGAGCACTCTTGGAATGTAGCTCCCTATGGAAGCCCATTTCACACGGCGCAACTCTTGCTGACTGTCCGCAGACAACGGAAGAGTGCTCTCGCTTAATAGGCACTATCAAGGCGTGCCTCTGTGGAGAAGGCGATGGCGACCACTCGCCAGAGACTGTTACACTGGTTGCGAACGAGATCTACAACCAGGACTTGCTGTCTCTGTTTGTCGCCCGTCTGCCAAAGCTGGAGTTTGAGGTGAGTTGGTTGCTTCTGGTCGTTAAGGAGACGGTGCACTGGCCGTGATCGACAGATCAGCGTCGGTAGCTTCCAGTGCAGCATTCACCTCGACATCGCTTCCGCCGAGATGCACGGAACTATCAGAGAGACGGCCGCTAACTCTTATCAGGCGCGCAAGGATGTCGGCCACATCTACAACACGCTCCTCCGTCGATCTATCGGTTCACGCTTGCCAACGGTAGAGTTGATCGTGAACAAGCCGGAGATCATCTTCGCAACGCTTCGAGGGTATGCCGACGCCGAGGTCGCCCTCAACACGGGAATGATTCTGAAGGAGATGCTCCGTTATGAGCCGCTGGCCAAGATCCTGCTCTACTCGGACCAGTATGTCGGCTGGGGAGGTTTACATTGACGTCCTAGGTTCTACACGTTCCCGAAGTACATCGAGGACACAACATTTGGCATCTCGTGTGATGCGTTTGCGAACATGAAGGTACATATTTCAGGATGGCTGTTGCAGCTGACACGCGCAGGAGACACTCACGAGACACAAGCCCATGGTCGCGGCGTACCTTGACCACAACTACGACCGAGTGCGTTAGCAAAGTCTCCGTGACGAGCCAGGCGGGCAGCTCATCTCACATGCTAACCCACGCAGTTCTTCAACATGTACAACACGCTCATCGTGTCAAACAACTACGTGACGAAACGTCAATCGCTGAAGCTCCTGGGCGAGATTCTCCTGGACCGCGCAAACTACACGATAATGACGCGGTACATTGCGTCGGAGGCTAATCTGAAGTTGATGATGAACTTCTTGCGCGATCGCAGTCGGAACATTCAGTTCGAGGCGTTCCACGTTTTCAAGGTGAGTGAACCAACAGGAAGAGGCAACGGCCAGCTCCATCGCTGCGTTAGCTGGGAGATGCTGTCGATTGAAAGGCCGGCGTCGCTCTACCTTCAAAGGCCCGGAATTCGTTTGCCTCATCGGAGAGGTAACAGACAATGCTGACGCTGCTCAGGTCTTCGTGGCGAACCCTAACAAGCCACCTGAAATCGCGAGGATCCTGCGCCGCAACAAGGACCGACTCCTTGTGTTCTTGAAGGACTTCCACAATGACAAGGACGGTAGGTTTTCTCCGCTGGGAGGAGGATGCAGTTCGCTGACCAAAAGATGACCAGTTCAACGACGAGAAGCAGTTCTTGATCGCGCAGAGTGAGTACACGAGAAGAGATCGCCAATGCCGCAAACCCTGAGCTAACGTACAGTCGAACGTCTTTAAAACGGTCACGTTTCGATCTATACCGCCGCGGTACTGGACGCCATACCTCGGCCCCTCGGCGCCGTGGTGCGCGGAGATCCACGCGGAGATCAGCGGAAGCGACGTCAACGCACCTCCGCCCCCACTCACACTCACGTCCCTCAATTTAACGAAGCATCATCCTTGGCCCTACCTGCAGCCAGGGCCAGCCCAACCATCACACTGGCGCCAGCGGCAGCGCCACTTTGCACGCCGTGTCCCCTTGACATTCCCTGTCCTCCATTTCGCCAGTTTCAATCCCCGCAGTGCATTCCCCAGAGAGAACACAGAACAAAGCAGTAGACGCGTAGAAGCCGAGAAGAGGATCAGAAAGACATGATAATGAATCTGTACAAACATCCCTGCCATGGCGTTCAGGTTAGCGCTCGGGCCGGAGCCATGTCGGCGGGCTGTCGGAGGCCGATGGCCGAGCGTGCGAGCGTAGCGAGCAACCGCAACAGGCATGCGGGGTCGACCAGTCACACCACAGTCCCCCGCAATGAGGTGCTTCAGAAAGATCTCGATGAACATGAAGATTTGGTACGGCGAAAACAAACCAGTCACAGAGTCAGAACCCGCCTTGGCACATGCGACGTCGAGATCTGACGGCCTTGGTGCAAGGCGCCAAGATGCCGGCGGGCCTGCCGACAGGCCCGGGGGGTTGCCGGACCGGGCCGGTCTGAAATCTTGACCATAGCCAGATTCCTAGATTCGATGCACTGGCCGCTGGCTGGTTCTTGGCCTCTTGGGACGGATGTGCAGGAACGATCTGGTGGATCTGGGCGTGTCGTGAGGGTACAGCACGATGCCCCAGCGGCCCAGGTGGACACAGCATGTGTGCGGCGTGGGCGGCGTGGACTGCTCGAGCCACCCCAGACGGTCCCCAGCGTGTCCCAGATGGGCCCAGGTGGGGGCGCACGTTGCAGCGTGAGCGACGTGAGTGTCGTGAGAAACAGTCCCAGATGCCCAAACACCAGGAGTGCTGGTCGCGCCAACGAGGCACAGAAGCCAAGCGAAGGTACCAGCGTGCCAGCATGTCATTGTGTCTGTCGCGCGGTCGCGTCTCTGCTACAAGGCTTTGAGCTCGGCGGCGCAAAGGCAGCGCGTAACCTTGAGCTTCGGTCAGTGAAGGCGGCGGAAAGCGCCCGATCACTCTGAGAGCTCTGCTCGCAAGTCCGACGAGTCCGATTCCTATGAACGAGCGATGGCATCATGCGACCGTGTGAGTGTGGGTCACCACTGCTGCGTATTGCGGGGCAAATGTTGCTGCATCGGAGCACAATCGGAGCAAGGGTGCTCGGGTGTTGCGCGCAGTGCGGGGTCGCCTCGTCAAAAACTTAAGCGGTTCCTGCCACCAACGAGCGTGTCACTGGTCACTGACCAGCGTGCTCTGTGTCCCCTTCGGTCAACACCGACACGTACGCACCTCTTACAATTCCTTCCGTAGTCCGCTACAGTGCCATAGTGCTCGCCCTCAAAACTCTGATGCATGCGCGTGAATTGTAACACGCTCGAGCTTCGCGCCGCAAGCTTGCAAGCTTGATCGATCGCACCATGCGCCCATCTGTGCGGATGGGTGCAAGCGTTCTAATCATAGCCTCTCAAGGCAGCCTCAGCACCGAGCGCGGACGCGGACTCGTCGACCAACCTTCCAACTCGTGCGAGACCGTGCGAGGCGGTAGGCGATGTGCGATGCCGTCGCGTTCGCTGACAGAGTCGCAGTGACGTACAGACCGTACTGACGAGTACCACTGTCGAGCGGGCCGGTAATTTTTCTGAAAACCCTGGGCGCTCGGCGTCCGGCGTCGTCCAGCGGCACGCGGCGTCAGCCTCTTGGACAGCTTTCCTGGCTCTCCTGGCATCCTGGGCGAGCGCGATCGCCAGTTCCGACCCGGATCTGGAAATGTAATTTCCGGTTCGAGCAGGTTTCACCTCATTAGCAGTTCATAAGCAGCAGGTTGTCCCTTTCAACTCCCAGGCTCACTCACGCATTAGGAATTCACTCGTCCGCGGCTTAACGAGCAATTACAATAGCGCATGATTACTAAGTTGCGCTCGCGTTGGTAAGGAATTAAGGGACCACTAACAAAGTTCCTGGCCAGCCAGCCAATCGTTGGGTGGCGAAAGAGCGATTTCGAATACCGCAGCCCTTTACCGCCGGACCAGTCGTATACTGGCGCACAAGCTGCCGCTGCGACTTGCCGAGAGATGCCGCGCCCTTTCTCTTGCCCCCCTGTTGCGCTGGCAATTTCGAATTCGCGCAGATGCCACAAACATTCGATGCATAAGCATACCAGATATGCAGCGCACTTGTCGCACTGGTCAGATCTGCGCGCACCGACCACACGATCAGCAGGAGGCTGTACGCACAGCCAGGCGTGCCCACCTGTTCAAGCTGGGAAACGATGGAATGAATTGCGCTGCAGTCGTCGGAATCTGCCTCGGGACGACACTGCACTCAACAACTAGACTACGGCGCTCCAAGGCTGTCTACGGCTCAAGGGTCGGCCCCGCAGTGGTGAATGGGCGATTACCCCAAGGCCCGCGGTACCCCGGAAGCATTATGACGGGGGTGTTTGTTGGGGCACAGGCTGGGCCCTGAGCTCTGCGGCTCGGCTCCCTGGACCAAGGTGGGGGAGGTAGGGCGGAGAAAAGCAAGGCACAGCGAATCGCCAGCGACTGGGAGGACGATCATTGGCCTCCATTGGCCGGCTGGCGATTGCCGGCTGGGACAGAGGCGCATCGAGGCGCCGTAAGTGGGGTCGCGAAAAAATAATGCTCGCTTTCGTCGGCAGGCGACGGCAGAGGCGACTGCTCGACTGTTCGTCACTTCGGCCCTGACCCCAGGGTCGTTAGGGGGGGCACGAGGGCAGGAGGTCACGGCGGACGAGAGGAGAGCATGACGCGGGCGCGGGCGCATGGGGGCGGCACGCAGGCGGCAGGCGGCGGCGTGGTGCTCGCACAGACAGGCAACACATCCAGGGATTCCGTGGTCCCCAACCCCGTTCCTTCGTCACCGCCCTGGCTGCCCCGCCGTGCCTCCCCTCGGCTGTACCACCCACCTCACAGCACACACTGCCCATCGGCCAGCATCGATGGCAAAGGGAGAGCCTGCGATTTTTGTTGCTTTGGTGAGCATGCTCTGCTAACGACCACTCCTCTGCACCTACGACACCCACCCAAACGGCACACGCCAGTTCACCGATCTCCTCCAGACCACATCATCATCCCACCCGCTTCGCCCTTCCCTCATATCTCCCTCCTGACATATCTCAGTTCCCAACTTTCCTCATCTCACATATCTCAACTCGTGTTTTGGCTCTGCCTGGATCTTTGACTGTTCCCACCTCGATCTATTCACTACTACCTCGACTGCCCCTCTCCACTTACACCCACTACCGTCGACCACAGCTACTAAGCGCCTTCGCTTCATCGCTGCAGTCTCGACCACACCCCCCACCAGCACCACCACCATGGCCGCTGCCGTCCAGCCCCACTCCATCCTTCTCCCTTCCTCCTCGCCCCTCGGCGCGGGCAACAACCCGGTCGCTGTTCCCAACAAGGCTGGCGTCCAGGTTCAGGCTCCCGCCGCTAATGGTGTCCACCAGCAGAACGGCGTCGCTCCGCCGGCGGCGGCGCAGCAACCCCAGCAGCTGAACAAGATGCCTGGCACCACTGCCCACGCCGTCCCGGTTCACCAGTCCGCCGGCTCTAGCCAGGAGTCTCTCGCGTCCAACGCTGTTCCTCCCCTGTCGCCCGGCGGCAGCCAGTCGTCGACTCTCGCCGACTCGGTCAAGACTGACCACACTTGGGACGATGCCGAGACCCAGACGAACACCTCGTCTACGGCCGGCGAGCTGACCCCGCGCTCGTCCATGATGGGCTCGCCCACGCCCAAGATTAGGTTTGGCAACTGTCCCGAGCGCCCTCCTGAGCTTCGCCGCCGCAACTCGATTACCCTCGGTGTCCTTGCCCGCAAGAGCATGCTTCATGCGCAGGGCACTCTGCCCGGTGGCACCCGCGTCGTCAACATGACCGACGAGGAGTGGGAGGCCTACCAGAACAAGTTCCAGAAGAGCACGTGAGTATTCTTTGCTTGGTCGCCGTTGAGACCGTTGGCGAGAGCGGGTTCGCCGAGCAGAGTGCGTGGATATACCGCATATAGAGTGTGGGTTGCCGTCGGCAAACCCCAGAAACTCACTGGGGCCGTCAGCCAATCACCCGAGCGGGGGTACAAACCGCAACTCCCCTGGACGGACATGTGCCTGTTTGTTTTTTCAGTGCGCAGCGACTCCCGGCGGGCACGCTCCCAACTGCCAAAGGGTCGTGCATAGGGGTTGTGCGGCGTCGATCGGTCCCAACAGTCCGCTTTTCTTGGCGATCATGCGAAAATCTGTGTAACAGCGCGCTGACCTTTGCAGCCAGGCTCCCGTCGATCTCGGAAACGTCGTGTCGTCTGGAGCGAAGAAGCTCTGGGGCAAGATGCGCCGCGGCTCCAACGCCTCTGTCGGCGCCGCTGGTCGCGGCCGCTCCGACTCGGCATCCTCCATGCCGGGCATGCCCATCAGCCCGCGCGTATGCGCACTCCCCCGCCAGGGGAGGAGACGCCTCGCGTCGGCCGCTCGCCCTCGCCGCCACCGCACCCCACGTTCGACGACGAGGACGAGGACGAGGAGGAAGACGACTCGTCGTCCGACGGCGGCGACCACCGCGAGGCCGACGACGGCCACGGTCTGGACGACGCCGACCACGTCCACCGCTCGCGTCATTCGAACTCGGTCGCTGCCCTCGGATTCGAGATCGGAGACTACAAGCGCCGCCACCCCGCCTTTGCCTCGCGCGGATCTAGGACCTCGCTCCGCTCTCTCCTCCAGGAGCAGGACGAGGACGAGAACGACCCGGCCCAGAGCGCCCACCCGGTGCACCCCTCGCAGGCCACCGCTCCGATCATGCAGCACCCCCAGGTCCAGCCGCACCTCCAGCAGCCTGCCCCGGTCATGCAGCAGCCGCAGCAGCCGATCATGCAGCACCCGCAGCAAGTCCAGCAGACGCACGCTCTCTAAAACACGACCTTCGACGCTCCTACACGGAGCCCCCTTTCATTTAATACCGACGACACCACCTAACCCTTGCATTTCCTTATTCTAGACTATTTGTAGGCATCTATGAGCTACCTGTATAACGTATGACTTCGTATGAATCGGCATGACTTGTCGCAACTTGGTGCAGCGCAGCAGCATCATGGCAAACTGCGTCCGGAGTGAGGTCGCAGCACTCATCCCCACCAGCTTCCGTCTGCAGCCTTCGGCGTCTCCCCCTCCCTCGTCTCCCCCTCCCTGTATCGCAGCGCCCAGCGCCCACATACCCCGCCACAGCCCGCGGCGCATTCCAGGCGTCTTGGAGAGAACGGCTTCGGGCATCGGGCGTGCATAGCATTGGCAGGAAAAGCGTGGGGCAAAACATGGTGCAGAACAGCCTAAAAATAGAAGACTCCGAGGGACCCAGGGTGAAGTCCGAGGGTTGTGGCCGCATGCGGCGCCGAATTCGATCGTCCTGCGCCCTTCGGCGCCCGCACACTTTCGCATTGGTTTTCGGAGCGGAGAGTGAAGTGCGGAGTGGGATTGAGACTTTCGGAGGATCTCCAATCAGGCGAGGTCAACAAGCGAACGGAGGGCGTGACGGAGCACGTGGAATCGGAGAGGAACACGGCGTGGGTTTGGCATTGATTGTGCGCAAAAACGTGATGCATTCTCCAGATGGAGTGTAAGTGTAAGCGAGGCTCCTGCTCTGTGCATTGAGACGCATTCATGGACGTTTGAAGGAGACATTGAGGCCCAACCTTGCGTCCACGCATACTAACGCGGAGACGCATCCGCACACGTCTCACCGATGGAAGGGCTGGACACCGAGCGAACGTTCAGGTGCGAACGTTGGCGACAGCCTGCCCCGGGCCCACGTTGTTCGCGCCGTTACGAACGTCCCAGACCTCCCGGACGGCCCGGACATCTGGACGATGCTCACGTCGTCGTTGTTCTTGTCGCTCTCAGCAGCCCACAGAGCCACTAACCTCGCCCCAAACTTGAGGGTTGATCGCCACGGTTGGCTGGATGGGCAGAGGTGATGACGAGGTGGCGCGACTGACTTGCCTTGACTTTGCCACTGGCCAAGTGACTGGCCCCCTACCTGGCTGAGCTCCACCGTAGTTCCACTTCTCCCCTTGAGCTCCACTGCAGACTCTATGATCCACCGATTAAGCAGCTGGGGGCCTGACCCCCTCCGCTATCGCCACTTGTCAGCTGCCCCTTCAGTATGAACGGCGCCCGGAGCGGCGAGAGGCGGCTTTCGGCGATCTCCTACGGTGGAGCCAGGTCCGGCCCACCCCTTCCAGACCGTCAGTCACCGGCTCCACCAGGCTTTCAGGCTTTCTCCGAGTTGCTTGACCCACGCAGCGTCTGAGAGTGCATTGGACCTGGACCGGCATGTCCGGGGCCGTCATTTCTTTTCATTTGCATCACTGCTTTGTTCTACCGTATCGCCTCTATTTGCCATTTCAGCCGCTCCTACGACCCATATACACCTTTCTGCTAATTTCCAGTTCTCGGCTGTCGTCATCATCTGTCAGCACCGCTTTCTGCCGCTCAGCTCTAGACTTTTGAGACCTTTGGGCAGCTTTGTCGTCATTTCAGTCCACATTCCGCCGCATTCCGCTGCGTGCCTCGTGCTGTTCCGGGCCGTAGCGTTTCCGCTGCAGCCTGCACTGATCGGTAGATGCGCTTCCGCCGGAGGCTAGCTCCACTGCGGGCACCGTTCCGGATCGTCGCGGGGACGCACACGACACAGTGCTCACGCGACCTTCGCCACGCCGACACTGGGTCTGCGAGCGCGGTACGCGTCTGACTTAGGCGCGGCAAAGACGTACCCGCCCGCCCAGCCTTCGTACTTGCGAGGGTCGCCTGCTGCGTCGTACCCGGCGCCCGAGACGGCGAGGCACACGGGCGTGCTGAAGGATTCTGCTGTCAGCATTCATCCACCTCGATCTTTACGACACGGAAACCGCTTCCTAGAGTGATAGAGACGGAAAAGAAGGCAGAAGGATGCAAGAAAGACGCAAGGGAGGCAAAAAGATGTTCGGATGGACGACTTAGGAATCGAACCAAAGACCTCGTCAATGCTAGCGACATGCTAATGACGCGCTCTACCAACTGAGCTAGACGCCCCGACTTGATGACAGACAATCCCCGGACTGCTGATACCTGGTTTCCAGTCGCTGCGAATTCGATTAAGTGGCTGTGACTACTCCGCACCTCCGAACGAGCCCGCGTCGCTAGACAGTGACGCTCACGGGCAGGCTGCTCAATAGCGGATGTGAATGAAGAGGCCGAACATGATACTCACTGGGGATCCACTCGACTTTGTGCCCACGTTTCTCAAGGGCCATCGCGTCCTCCTTCTTCCAGCCCTGGACGGGTGCACCACGGTCTGTGTCCTGTTCAAACGTAGTGAGGTTGGGGAGCAGCTGATTGTGCAGGCGGCGGAAGGACAGTGCCTCGCCTGGCGGCATGCCGTAGTCGACCATGTTCCTGATGACCTGCACGTTGCAGCTGATGATCGTCGAGCCGCCCGCCGCGCCGCCGGCCATGAGATCAGGTCCCGCAGGTACCTCGGGGGACAGCGAGTCTGGGGAAGCACGCTCCAGAATGTAAGGGCAGGACGAGGACTGAGGGCGTTTTCCCGCCTGGACATAGTTCGCAGGCGACGGAGCGTACCCGAAGCCGTTCGGACGACCAGGGATGCTGAAGTCGTCGAGGGAATCGTTCAGCACGATGTTGTAGCCTGGCACAATGATGCGGCTAGCCCAAATTTGCCCGATCGTCGTCGTCAGCGTCACTGTCAGGCCAGTCTCGTCCGTGACTGTGATGTTCGACGTGCCGTGGTCGACCGGTTGCGCATTTCTGCTGTTAGCCACATGCCCCTCTCCTAGTGCGATTCCAGTGTTGAGGATCATCAGAGCACAGCCACCATTGCCACAAGAAAGACGCAAGCATAGTTTAGATTGCAGCCACCACGACAAGAACATGACAGTAGCCAACATCCCGCAGTGGGTTCACAATTACTTTGCCACTCAATCTTGCCGTCATCACCGTAGTAGCCGGTGATCGAAAGGACCCTCCCGCGTGTCGGAGAGGAGCCATTGGCCGACGCTCACATCCGGGACTGTGGGCATGCCGGCAACGCCGCCAACATCGGACATCGATCTTATGCCAGCAGTGGACACGCGGTGACCGGCACAGTGCACTACAGGCCTAAAGCTACACCTTCGATGTCACAGCTGCGCCTGGCAGCCCAATGGCTGCCGGCGTGAACGAGTACGACCACGAACAACTTCGAGGAGCGAGGACATGAGTCGCCAACAGGAGTTGAATCAAGCCAAGCTTGTTTCTCTGGCTCAGAAGCCACCAGATCAATGGTTTGCCGTCTCCGGAGAACCTTCCGACTGTCTTAGATCTTGTCTGCACACCAACTCAGGTGCCACCCGCGCAAAGAGACGTAGCGCCGTCGACTAGCTGGCGGCTAACCTAGCCTTACGTTGGCGGCAGCGCTTCTGACGGCTTTGGGCGGCTGGCAAAACAGGTCACGCTGGTCGGCGCAGACCGCTGCCACAGTAGCCGCCGACACTCCTGACTCGCTGCAAGTGGTATCATGTGGCTGATAGCTGGTTGCCACATGGGCACTCACTTAGTGTACGCCTCCGGCTCCTGCGTCTCGTCTTTGATGAACTGAGCCTTGGCCTTGGGATCCGCGAGCATTCTCTTCTCCGTCTCCTTGGTGTCCTTTACGAAAGCTGGGTCGCCAAGCGCCGTGCGCTCGCCATAGGCGAGCCTCAGGGCCTCGATCGTGATGTGGTTGTCGCGCTCCGAGCCGGGATCCTTCAGCGGGAACTCGTTCATCGTCCCCAGCGCCGAGAGCAGCACGGCGCCCGACGCTGGCGCCGACACCGAGGTTACCTTGTAGCCCCTGTATGTTGAGGAGATGGGATCGCGCCATACAGGCTGATAGTCTGTTGTAAGCTAAAGCGAGACGACTACATGGCTTTGAGATCATTTTTAACATTCTTGAAAGTCAGTCACGGGCCGCGATGGCCCCGGCGCAACGCCAAGGCCGTTCGGACCCCTACGTCCTTTGGACACCGAGCCTCGTGACTACACCGACACCGAGCATCAGAATGGGCGACATCGGATGTAAGGCCTATGTCTGCCGGCATCGGCACATATCCACGTCTCCCTCATCGGCAACCTCGATCCGAAGAGCCCGTTCTCAGCAGACATTCCGCTGGTAGTGTTGTGCATCGTGAACGCGGCGTCCTCCTTGGTCGTCCTTGGTCCTCCTTGGTCCTCCTTGCTCGGTCACACCCGGCCAAGCTCGGTCGAACTCCTCCTCATCCCACAAAACATGGCCCACTCACCAATAAGGTCCTGTTTCGTCATGAGCCCTCCCTTGTCTTGGATCGCTTTGACAATAGCGTCGCCCATCTCACCCTCATAGAGCGTCATCGGATCCTCGCCGATGATCTCCAGAGTCCGGGCATACTCAAGCCGTTGGTAGTTCTCGCCTTCAGGAATGATGTGTCCGTTTCGGGTCCAGGTCTTGAGGAACTCGGAATCGTCGGCCATCCACGATCCTTGCGGACAGTCGCGCGCAATGAACTGCCATGAGTATCAGAGGAGCCAAGAGGGCTAGGAGACAGGGAGAAGAAAAAGAAGGCATGGAAATTTGAGGAAGACACAGAAACAAACGAAGGAGGAAGACAAGTGCAGACCTGTCCATCACCGGCGCTTGGCACGCACATTCGCATGAGAATGCCAATGACCTCACCCGCCACTAAACTCAAACACTAGCGGTGCTAGTAGGGTGGTTCTGAGCATATTGAGTAGGGTCAGGGCGCGACTGCTTGGTCGCGACAGCAGGGGCTCTTGCAGCAACCATCTTCCGTGACCATAGGTCCGCTAAGGCATTCTCGTCATGCCTTGCGTAACGAGTGATCAGCCTTGACCCCTTCGAGTGACCTCGAAATTACGGACACGTTTACGACGACAAACGCGCTTGGTACAGGACCGCCTTGCAGGGAAGACATCAGAGCGCAAGGGGCACGAGGGGCTCGTGTGCCGGTGTTGTCATGTTTGCGGATATGCGGATCTGTCCCTGCGCAGCTGGCCGCCTGAGACCAGTGTTCTCTACGCACTCGTCGCTGTCCGTCTCCTTGACGAGAATAAGGATGGTTGTCTTCCAAATCGACCCAAGATCCGAGCATGATAGGAGTACTCACGTCATACAAGTCCTTGCCCATTGGGATACCTTCCCTAGCCAGCCGCACGACAGGCGCAATGCACTCCTTCCAAGCAAGTTTCCCGAAGCGCTCGTGGAGAGCCTTGAGGCCCTTGATCTCGCCGGGCACAATGACGCTGTTGCCGCCCACCATCGTGTCCTTGTCCTGGATGTACTCTTGCGTGATTGCCTTCGGTGCTGTGCCGCGGAAGTCGACGTAGCTGTACTCCGAGCCGCTCGAGGAAGGCTGACGCACGAGCGCAAAGCCGCTCCCGCCGACGCAACTGTGGTAAGGACAGAAGAGGTGCACTGCCAGTGTTGTGGTGATTGCACAGTCGACCGCATTGCCGCCCCGCGCCATCGTTGCAGCGCCAAGGTGAGCGGCCGAGCCGTGCTCACTCGCTATAGCGCCGGGAATGGGGTCGGGCATATTGGGTGTCGATGTCGATATAGGAAGTGAATGTGACTGATGCTACTCAGCCCCAACAGTGAGTGTGCTGAAGGTGAGTGTGTGGGCGGTGCCGAGGGCAGCCGGGAACAACATCACACCGCATACACCGGACCGTTGTGTGCCGTGGCGCGGTGGGCTCGGCGTAAGCCGACGCCGTACACCGTCTGATCTCGGCAATGCTATCTGAGTCACCGACGCGGGATCTATTTCGTCTCGATAAGGTGTGCCTTCCTCCCGTCCTTGCAGCAACCTCGCCGATTATCTATCTAGATACCTGATTATGTTTCTGCATAGTGTTACTGCTTACTCCGCCCCCGAGCACCTCGCCTCGACCCAAGTGCGGTCCCTACCGACGGTGGTGAGGTTCTCACACTTCTGTCCGTCGCGAACGACAACAACGTCCTCGATGCGCACACCGCCCACGGGGAGGTACTTCTTCAGAACCTCGTGGTCGATGTACTGGTTGTCCCAGACACCGTGCTCGTCGAGCATCTGCGGCGCAAAGTAGCATCCAGGCTCGACGGTAAGCACCATCTTGTCCTGCAGCTTCTGCCTGAGGCGGAGGTAGGTGTAAAGCTTGGCGGGCGTCTGCTTCGTGCGCTCCGGCAGGTCCAGGTGAACGGTGCGGAGGTACTGCAGAGAGTCGTGGACGTCGAGACCGAGCGAGTGTCCGAGACCGTGCGGCATGAACGCAGCCGAAACACCGGTCTGCAGGATCGTCTCAGCGTCGCCCTTCATGATGCCGAGCTTCAGGAAGCCGTCGATCAGAATCTCGTGAGCACGAAGGTGAAGCGTGTCCCAGTGCGCGCCAACACGAACCATGTCCTCCGTCTCCTTCTGCATGCGCAGAACGAGTTCGTAGATCTCGCCAGCGCGGTCGGTGTACTTGCCGCCGTTACCGACCGGGATCGTGCGAGTAACGTCCGAAGCGTAACCCTGCCAGTCGGCACCTGCATCGATCAGGAGAATCTGTGGCTCGAAGGCGCCGGCGTGCAGAGCGCTCGTCGAGGAAGCGTGGTCGTGGTCGGGAATGTCGCCGCAGCAGCCGCGCGCCATGCGGCGCGGAGTGAACGACGTGTCACCTGGGACACGGGGGGTAGCAGTGGAAGGGAAAAGCCTGTCGTTGCACCTGAATCGGTCAGATTTTCTGCGGTCGTCGAACGCCTCTGACTCACACATAGTGCAGGGTGCTGGCATGGTGGCCGGAGGCACAGATGGGGAGGTAGGCTTGCTCGGCGCCCATGCGACGGCAAGTGGCAACGAAGAGAGCCTCGGCGTCCTGCTCGCTCTCCACCTCCCACTCCGTCAGCGCCTCGTGACCGGTACGCTCCTTCGAGGAAGGTGCGCCCTTAGCTCGGCGGGCAGCGAAGCGTCCAAGCTCACGCATCAACACCTCGTGAGCTCCAGAGGTGATGGCGTTGGCCTTGCGGATGAGGTCGATCTCCTCCTCGGTCTTCGTCAGACGGGCAATGTGGAGAGCAGTGCGGAGGTGCTCAGAGGAGTGCTTCGCCTTCTGGAGCACCTCGTTGACGGCGGAGGGAAGAGGAGGGAACTCGTGGGTGACGGGGAGTGTGTGGATCGTCACGTCGCTTGGGAGCTGAGAAAGGGCGCTCGCGATGTCGGTCGTCGCCTTGTACTCTCCGGCGTCGAAGCGGTTCCTAGCATCGTCGAGAGTGGGAGGAGCCACGCTCCACATCGTCTCGAGCGGGTCAGCGGGAGGAATGAACAGCGTGTGCTGGACATTGTTGGCGCCAGGGGTGAAGGTGATGAGGACGCTGGCGTCGTGCACGTCGTGCGCACCAGTCAGGTAGTTAAAGTTGGCTTCCTGGTCTACAGGTTAGCTCAATGGTTAGAGATGAAGAACTCACGGAAAGGCTGCTCGCGGTCAGTGTCATCGCGACAAGTCACCGGGTGACCTTGGAGGAAGATCGCATGAGTCTGCGGTTAGCTCGCCGACGGCGCGGTAAATGCTTACGCCCTGTCGCTCAGCCTCGGGGAGCTGCTTGGTGAGCTCGCCTGCAAGCTTAATGGCGTGCGTGCGAGCTGGCAGCTTGGCAACGGGGGTGACGGTCATGGCGACGGCGTGTAGTGAGGTGGCAAGAAGATGGACTGTTGAAAACACGGCTATCACCGATGAGTGGAAATATGTCACCGCTCGGTCGGAACAAGGGCCACGCGCCGCCTCCCGCGCTTACTTCAAGTGGAGGCAGCGACTTCGACACCATGGCGCTCGAGTTTCTGAGACAATGCACGTCGACCACTTGCTGCGCAACCAGTATTCTGAAGTGGGCAAACAGCATGTGCACCAGCAGGGCTGAAGGCAGTTCAACTGCATACTCTGATTTGTGATTTGTGGCGTTCGGACGGTTGAACTGGAGGGCGGCTACTGCCCAGCGAGTGTCTTACTTACTCGTGACGAGGGATGGCAGCGTTAAGAAAGCTCATGCATGTTTACTACTATGACAACAGTTGTTCGTCCCTATGTCTCTATGTGGTCGTTAGTCCGTCTCAGATGCGGTCGACGTAAATCTCCGGCTCGGACTTGCGCCGCTCCCGCCGCTCGCGCTCCTTCCTCTCCTTTCGCTCAGCTGGATATGCCGAGGAGAGAAGCTTCTCTATCCGCGCCTCGTAATCGAAGTCGTCGTCAGTACCGACGCCAACGTCTCTTGTGACATTGGGCAGCGGTGGAGGCTCAACCTTGGGTTGAGGCGGGTCCACGTGAGGATCACCAATAGTCAAGTTGGAGATGCCAACGCCGCAGATGACGAGGACGACAATAATGGCAATAGCCCTGCGCGTGGCCTCCCACTTGGCGCTCTCAATCTCAGTCTTGAGGTCTCCAACGGAGATCGTAGCACGGTTGTTGATTTCCTGTAGGCTTAGCATATGAGAGGCATATGAGAGACGACACGACCGAGCGGTGCCCGTGACTCACCTCGATCAGGATATCGAACGACTTCAAGCCGGCCCTAGTCTCGTCCTTTGTCGTGCTCAGGTCCAGCTCAATGTCATGCTTTAAGACCTGCACATTCTCTGCCATGCGCTGGTCCACGCTCTCCAACTCACGCCGCACAGCAGTCACAGCGTTTCGTGCAGCAATGCCAGCGTTACGGTTGCGCACCTCGAATTCGGTACGGAGCTTCGACAGCGCAGCCTTGTACAGATACGCCTCCTGCGCATGTTAGCTAAAGTCCAGCACGTGTGAAGCTTACGTTCTCCAGCTCCTCCTTACTGAGCATGTTCGAGGTGGCGCGCTCAGAACGCTGGTTCAATAGTTGGCGAGTGCCGACCATGAGCGTCTTGGCGGTTCCTTCGGGCACGGACGCCTTCTCGAGCACGGTCACAAAGGTATATGTGTTGAACGGGTGGCGGCGCTGCTTGCGGGGCGCAGATGAATCTCCCGGGAACGGATTTGGTAACGGCACACGAGCGACAGCCATAGTCGTCGCATCCGGTTCGTCGATGTCGGGAAAGAAGTCAATTGGGCGTCTTGGCCCCTTGTCTTCAACAGGTTGCGGCTTCTCGTCATGCTTCTCAGCAGCTTCATGAGTTTCTGCCTCTGGCTCGCGCGCTTCCTCAACGTGCGGTGGCGGGGGAAGACCAATTGCGTCGTGGTGGTCAGGAGGAGGACGAGGCGGTGGCGTTGAGGACAGTGCTCGCTGCTGCTGTGCGGAAGCGCGAAGGCGCGAGCAGGACACTGCACGCCTTGCCAGACGGGTCGCGAGCATGTGTGTTGGGCGAAACGAGAGGACGGGGCGGGTCGAGGTTCGGGAAGTAAGATACAGGGGGTTGGGTGAGTGTATGGTTAGTCTCTTCGGCGCGTCATACACTTGCGGACCAACAAATACACGACCAGACGTTGCCAGCACACTCCCACGTGGTCCACGTGGTTCATTGTCACGTGATAGCACACTGGCCTCAGCCGCCCAATCCGGTGTGTGTGCGGTTCGTTTCGAGGAGCGAATCGAGATGCTGTGTGATCGTCGTATTACAACGCCACAAAGATGAACGAGGCTGCGGGGCGCATGTGAGAGGCGTTGTCAACGTTCCCAAATAATGGACCTGCGATTCCTGTGCAGCTTCAACGCTTCATGTGTTGTTGGGCGGTTAGGGCGCAAGCCAGGAACGGGCCAGAGCATATGTAAGATCTGTGCTTGCGCCAGCGTATAGACGTTGTCCCCGTCCAGACCGCCGCTTTGCGACCGCCTATCCGGCGCCAGAGCCTCGAGCTTCGCTGGACTTCCCAGGCAAGACGACAGTGTATGGATCCATGTGCGGCTGTGTTCTGTACCTCTCGGATCTCGGCATTGGGGATCCTCGCTTCTGGGGAAGACGGTGAGCTTCGGGGGCCCGGGTTGTTGGGAACAACGCCTCGGGGCGTCTAGTTCGTTCGAGCAGGAATTAGAACGGAGAGGAATATTGTTAGCGCTGAGAAGAGCTGCTTCGCCCAACAGAGCAGGCACGGCACTTAGAGGAAGCTTCCCGCTGCGACCGGCGTTGCTACGGGCAGCTCGATTCGTTGCGAACCGCGAGAGCAAAGCGTTAAGATGCTCAGTCTTGGAACATCAGGTGAGTCAGTTACCGCTGTGCCGAACTCGTGAAAGAGCCTGTTCGATGGCCGAGGTGCCCGACGATCAACTTAGAATGGCCACAACACCTTGCACGAGGGCAGAGACTGCCTCGCGTGGATTTGTGTGCCTTTTCGTTCCTCGGCCTATACCTCGGGGACCTAAGGATCGTCAATCCATGCGGGCAGGGAGCGCAGGGTTGGCCTTGCCTCCGCGCGCCGTATGCGAGTGCTGGGGGTTGTTGTTGTGTCATTCGGAAACCTCAGTTGAGGGGTTGAGTGGGAGGCCCTGCTCATCTGCGACAAAGGGAAGAAACTGTTACGCAAGCACTCAAGGACAAGAGGAATGGGCATTGACGTACATGAAGCCGGTCGACGGGTAAACGAAGTGCGCGTTGAAGCCAACAGGGGTTTAGCCACATTCAGCCTCTCCTTGTAACTCACCCTGGCAAAACAACGAAAAGCCCACAGGGCCGTTCGAGACATCGAGGAATCTACTGTAGATGCGCTTCGTGACAAGAGTATCCGGTCTTCTGCGCGCGATAATACGTACTCTCTCCGCGTGGCCAGGCGGACAGCGTCTGACGACGCTTCTGCAGGAACCGCTAGGAAGGTAGACGGCGCGTCGTCACTGCCCGTTTAGGAAGGCTGAGCGACGTTGAAGCTTAATCTTTAGTTGTTTCGCCCACAACAACTATGTGGTAAACACCGTCCGGAAGAGAGGCTACGTACGTTCATGCCACACGGCGGGGTACCACAGGTACGGTGCCCAGTGCGGGTCTGGCAGTGATGATGAGGGGCTGCGCACGAGCATTGAATCGCCTGGGCGGGCCCGAGCGCGTGCGCAGCGATTGCAGGGGTGGCACGTTAGACATTCGGAACTGAGTGGCCTGGGCCACATGAACCACGGCATCATTAGCTTGGCTATGCAGGCTTTGGGGTGCGCGAGGCAAACCAGAGCCGATGTTATTCCAACGGATCACGGCCCAATGTCTAAGGCGCCCACGCTTGCGGAGCATAGTACCCACGTAAGCCCGCCGGCCCTGTTGCTGCGAGATCTTCCTCCTTGGCCGGAGAAACGTTCTCTGGAGTCAATCCCTGCGTCGTGGAAATTATCCAGCCTCTCAGATGTAGGGCGACTGAGCCTGCCCTGGTCTTAGTCTGCCTGGGTTTCGGGACTGAGGAGGCGTTGAGGCGTGGAGACGATCGCGTCCGAAAATCGCGCACCCAGGTTCTTACCTGTCCGAATCACTGAGAGGGTACAGTTACCGACTTAAGGCAGCAGGGTAGGACGCCGCACAGGCGGACGTTGTCACGGTGGTCACGGTTTCTACTGTTCTCAGGTTCATCCTGTGTCAGGTGCTACATGGACTCTACCCTTCAGCGCAAAGTATTGCACGATGCCCGTAGGGCAGTGACGTCAGGAGTCGACGAGAAGCGGCTTTGCGGATCTTGCGGCTACTGAATATCCAGCGCGCGACCATCGTATAATCCACGGAACACGATCGCGAAGGGCATCATGTGCAGCGTGTTCACAGCGAGCGCGATTGCAGGGCGTATGAGCATTGACGAAATCGGAAGCGGAACGATCGGCTAATCAGTCGAGCGAGACCACGGTGTACGCGGACAGAGCGGCGCCGACTGGTCGTCACGAGATGGAACGAAGTACGGGGAGGCGGAGGGGACCCCGCGATGCCCGTCTCGATGACCCGGCGAGGTGCGGAACAAAGCTCGGGTGGTGTTGCAGCTGCGTTGCCGTGTTAGATGCTATTGTCCAATCGCGCGGTAGAGGGAGCTTGCCGTCACTGATCTGCCACGCTTTATTCCTGTTGGTGGGCGGCGATCAATAAGATTAGAGAGCCCCGAATGCTGAGGGGTTGTGTGATGGGCTGCGTCGTGTGGGATTGGTTGGAGGAGACGCACAGGGCCCGGCGATTTGGAGAAGATGCGGGCAGGCTGCTGAGGATTGGCTCTTGAGTGAGCGATAGGGAACGCACTAGGCGCGGTCGAATCATCCAGAGGACGGCGGTCTCTGGGGCCTGGGTCGCCGGTGTCCAGCTCGCTCTTCGGCTGTCGCTGCCCTAGTTGGCCTCACTGGCCCCGAAGAGCGCGGAGACGGCACCGCGGGCCGCGTGGCGTGTCGAGATAAGAGCTCCAGCATCCGAGACAGTCCCCGCCTTCCAAACCAATGGGTCCCAATCAGGTCCGCCCAGGGCTTCCCCAGACCTGTCCCTGACAGCCCTGGACTTGTCCTGATGCGATCCTAGATCTCAGATATCACTGTCTCCACTCACCCCCGCACCCGCAACCCGCCCAGCCGCTGGCTCCCTGCTCCCAGCTGCCCGCTCGCCCTCGTAGCTCTCGTTCACCGTCACAGTCAGCCAGTTAGCCAGTCAGCCAGCCAGAGATCAAGTTAAGTGATGTTCCGTGCGCAGTTCGCATGCAGACAGCTGCAGATGCAGCCGACACCCGATCCTCGGTCCCGTCACCCGTCCCCGAAGGTGCAGCTGAACTTCATGATGTTGACACGCAGCGGCCACCGCGAGACAGACCGCCCGAGGACGTGGCCGCTAGATAGAATACATGAGGGTTGCAGAGAACTATTACGGGCAATCGCAATTTCCAATGACAATGTGTCCGTGGCCCGCCTGAACGGAGCTACGGACTTCAATCGAATGCAAGATAGGACCGATCATGAGAATATTTGGAGATGTTGTACACGGGCGTCGGGCATTCACCCTAGCGCCAGGCCGCATGGCGAGAAGATATCCGCCAGCCGATTGCTTCGAGGGCATGACTCTAGAGTCCCTGCAAGGCCTTTCGGAAGCTCGTTCGTTGTGCCCAGTGACCCCAGTAGATGTGCAGCTTTGGGCCAATCCTGTAGCCGCCGATAAACTGTTCGACGCTCTGCAGCCCATGCGGTCCCAAAGACATTCCTGGGGAACAGATCTTTACAATCTGTGCTAGCCAGGCGACAACATAGCAGTCTGCGAACGTCTGCGGGACGTTAGTCGGTCTCTGAAATCCGTTAAGCTCCCTCCACAGACACTCACCAAGTCGTCCCCTAGGCAATATGGCCCAACGATTTGCGATTCCAACTTTGCCAATGTCGAGGGGAGATGCACGGTCCAAGATGCTCTGCTGGCTTCGATGAACTCCAGCACCCGGTCCTCTGGAGCGTCGCCCGTGTAAATGTCGAGTATCGCCTGATTCGAGAGAGCCTTTTGTTCCAGAAACGAGATGAATCTGGGTTCTGCCGATTGTTGCGACGATGGGGCTGGACTCATTACGTCTTGACGGTACTGCTGGAGATACCGTCGCAACGCAAGGCTTCGCGCGCCAAGCATCGCTCCCTGCGGTCCAGACCACTTTCTTCGAGCTTCATTCTTGTCGACGATGGACAGATAGAGGAAATTTGGGTCAACTGTCGACTGGCGCACCAGATCAATCAATGTGGAGGATAAGCTTTGGTCTATGAGATGTGTCAGTCAAATTCGTCCAGAGGACATCCCGTCACTACCTACCGGCTGGTGTTGCTGGTGATAGTCGCGGGGAAGGTCTTCCTCCTGGGGCAGCTGGCGTGCCGACCGGAAGACAGTTATCGATAAACTCGCATATTGACTGGCCACGGTCAGCATTTCCCAGAGCGTGCTCTACCTCCATGATACCCACTGCGGTGTCACACAACATGTGGTATATGGGCTCGGCGGCTCCTAGCTTCGTCTCTTTCCGCGGAACGGCGAAAGTGGGAATGGCGCCTGCTGTTAGTAGGAAGTCTGTGGGGTGCATGTTCGATTCGCATTCACCATCTGCATTGATTCTGCTCTTGTCAGCTATTGAACGTACCCAGCGCCTTCCTCGCTCGGAGCCACTCACTTCAGGTAGTTGTGGGAAAAGTTCTCGCCCTTGGCTGTGCGGCACGTCAGCTTCGCCCAGTGATGCGGACCCGAATTGCCTCACTGATGTCAACTGGGCTGATCACATATTCGTCTTCACTGTAGCCCTTCTCGATAAGGGCTAGTCTGGGAACGGTCGCTAAAGCTGATGTTGGCCAACTGTGAAGTCAGTATCTGATGCATTCGGTCGGAAGGCGAGTGTGAGTAACCTCGTATCGAAGTGACAGAGGGCACCTGTTAATGAAGTGAGGGATCGACAGTGCAACGCAAACATGGGCAGAAGGTTCCGTGTCTGATCCCCTGGTTTCGGCTCGCGATCTGCACGTTGCGCTTGCATGCACGACTCACCAGTATAGTACTGCTTTCGGAACATCTGCCTCAGCGGGGTCCATGACGACATTGCGAACGACCTCGAAGGCGCTGATGATGATGAGCAGTGGTGGTGGAGATGTTGGAAAGCGATGGGCGAAGAGGTTCGGAAGAGTCGCTTCAAGCTCTTAGAAGAGGGAGAGGTATGCAAGGGTAGGCCAGGGAACGGGCCCTATGGCTTTTTGACTTTGTATGGAGGGACTGATTGGGCGAGGTGCCGCAGGTCTTGTTTGGCAGGGTTCGCTGGAGAGAGACACGACGAAGAGGAGGAGGACGAGAGGTTAATAGTACTTGTAGTACATATGGCAGGGATACGTTGCAGTGGAAACGCTGTATCCCCCAGAAGCCGTCAGGGTAGAGGGAAGGGGGAAGAGGGGTACAGAGGAGAAGATCAAGGGCAGCGTACGGCGGACGACGAAACGGAGAGTTGTCAGGATCCAAGGTCAAGGCGGCGAGTGATGGACGTGTCGTATGGGATGGGCGGCAGGAGGACCAGGACCTGGAGACTGGATGTGTTTGCACTTGTGGGATGATAGGTTTAGCGTCGATGTGGTGCGTGTGGGGTTGGGATCCAGGAAATCAACGTAACCGCAACTGGCAGCAGCGGGGTCTGGTGTGCTGATGCGTTGATGCGTATGTGTGCTGTGGGCATGCAGTCAAACAGTCCCAGTCGTGCGGGCAGTCCCCCGAGCAGCCGGGCAGCCTGGCCCTGTCTAAGTTTCCTCGTGGACACGACACTGACCGACTACCCAGGCCATCAGGCTGCCATCAGCAACTAAACTCAAGTCAGGGCAGCCATCCGGGCTGTTGACTGAGTGTCCCGAGGCGCGCGCCGTCCGCAGGACAGAGTTTAACGAGCCATTGTCTTTCATCAGTACCTGTTGTCCCTAATCCGTCCCTGCTTTCCTCTCCCTGTCCTTCCCTCCGCTGCCTCGTTTCTACCGTTCTACCGCATCCTAGCGGTTGGCTCCTGCAGCCTGCGGGCAGGTGACTCGACCGCGATGTCAGCTTTCCATAAACCTCTCATACCTCTCATCTCGGCTCATTTCTCGCCTCTTTCTGTTTCTGTGCTTCTTCGCGACTCTTCTGAAAATAACAACGCCACAGTACACAGGTCACTTTGTCCGGAACCTCATCGAGTTTCTTTTCCTTCACGACGTGACAGCTCCTCAGGGCAGATCTTGCGGCCTGGGTTTAGGTTGTCTCCGAGACTGCCGCCCACAATGCTGAGGTGCAGCTTGCAGATGTGCGAGCTTATAAGAAGCTGGGGGGGGGCATTGCCTGTGGTTCTTCCCCGCAGAAATATGGCTTGCTTCGCATTCCCTCCTTCGATTTCTGCGACCTCTTAACCATACAGTGTTGAAAGTACGCTTACGAAGATGACGAAATTAGGGTTCAATTCGACAGGAACCACCCGGCCAAATGGGCGCCAAGGATCGGCGAGTTCTCCAGTACCCGCTCGTGCCGCTCGCCAGCCAAAACCTTGTTCCTCTCCGACGACAATGATGTTAAGAATCAACCAGCAGCGTCCGTACAGATGTCCTCCATACGGATACAGCGATAACACATCCAGCTCCGGGGCCTTGATTTGTGTCTGACTATATCCTGACTGGTACTATGTCGTGTGCCACAGCTCTCCATGAGGTGTCCCCGAGAGCTTCACACGAGGCCCTGGTATTCTGTGGCGAAAGGCTATCTCACGCGCCATCGCAATCCTGGCCAATTCGCCGGGCATGTCGACGAACTCCACAACAGCATTGTGAGGGTCAACAGTCCTTGTGCAGTGCATGGTACCCAGGGCCGGCCCTCTTCCTTTGGAGCTCGCAAGCCCGCGTGTGGGCCCACCAAGCGAATGCTAACCTGGCAGGCATCTTCCGGGAATCCCGCACGGTGAAGACTTGAGGTCACTGGTACACGAGGGCTCTCTCAGTGGCTGCTTCTCTCCTGGCCTACTCGCCTCTCGAGACAATTAGCGCTCAGCGGGCTGATTCTGACAGAAGTACACCGCTACCCCTCTATCACCTGGCCCGCCGCAACTACTCCATCGAACCATGACTTGACGCGCTTTTTTTTGCCCGCTACCGGTCTTTGGTATGTTAGGTGCGATTAACCTGGCATATAACTGCCGCCAACACAGTCCATCTTCCTTGGTGCTTGGGCTTTCCACCCGGTCACTGACCAATTTCGGGACATCCTTAGCAACTTCCAAGGGGAGGTGCTAGTATTGGCTTCCGTTTAGTCCCGGACTTGGTCGTAAAAGAGCGCGTGGGTAGGCTAGGCTCCAACTCCGAACCGACATCTACGCCCAGACCCGAGATCTGATCCTGCTAGTCTGGGTGGTTCAGGAAATCTCCAAGTGGTGGTTATCATTCCTTTGCCGCCTTGAATTGTGGAGACCAGTCAGCGCGGGGTTCTGCAGTAGCTGCTCCGCACCATCGAGGTGAGGCACCTCCCCAAAGGGCTCATTTCGTTTACCTGGCCTCAGCGTGCCAAGAACATTCCGCTGTTGGCGAGAAGCTCATCATGCGTGCTGACTCGCTCGCCGTCATAGCCTCGGCGTCGGATATGCTAATGGCACAGAGCGTGACTTCGTTGGAACCGCCGTAAGATCGAAAGTCGGAATGTCACAAGGCTGTCTGCGGATTTGAGCGTAATCTGCAGCCGAGGCTCAGAGCACAGATCGAGTCTAGCGAGCTATCGAGGCACCTCCCTTGATTCCCGTGGCAGTGGTCCTCCCGGCCCGTTTGATCGCTCCAGGCTGCTTTTGGTCGTCCGTATGAACCATACGATGACCAGCATAGTCCCCTTCGGACGGTCCAATGGGAGACACGTTGGCACGCCAGCCGAGCCTGCTCCTGAAAGTTTCAAAGCAATATGAGAAACCCCTTCTCCGACTGCGACGCGATGGAGTGGTTTTGAGACCATTCTCTCGCCCACGTATTCCGTCTGTTGGTGAGAGGATGCACATCTAAGCACTTCCGAGGTTGAAGGGGAACAAGGGCTCGACAGACAGCCTTGGCCGGTGTCCGTCAAAATCGCGGTACGAGCCTGTTTGTTCACCGTTGTGGCACCATTGTCGACCAAATAACGGGCGGCATTTGTCGTGCCTGTTTTCGGTCGTCCCGTTGTCGTCGCCGAACCTGAAATGTCTGGTGCTGTTTGGTAAGCGCCGAACTATACGACGACCTCGTTCAGGACATCACATCAAAGCTTGTGCTGCAACGACCGACAGGAGGACACCTCACACGAAGATCAGGGGTCGGCTCTGCAGATGACAATGGAACACACCTGGCGATCGTCGGACCCCGGCATCTGTAGTCTGTGAAGATACTCCTCCAGGAGCTTCGCTGGCATCGTTTCCCGCCGGGTTTCGTTTCGGTGGGACTTGCTGAGCTCTGACGCACTCGTTGTCGAGTGAGTACTCATCCCGTTATTGACCTACTGTAACGCACTATAGCTGAACTCAGGCGAAGGCGTCGCGTAACAACGCACGAGTGTACCGCAGAGCAAACTCACTACCTTGGGGCGCTGCTCTGGCATGATGGCCTCAAACCAATTCACCCATGTTACTGATAACGGCTCGGTCGATTGCGCGGGGAAGGATGTCTTTCTTTTCTCGACTTGCTCGTTGAGAGGAAACAGGATTGGTGGGTGGTCATCTGTACTTACCCTACCCGGCTGTGTGAACAACCTTCGTTCCAATAAACCGACTGTCGTGAGTCCATCGAGCCCTGCTTATATGACACATGAAATTGGACACCTTTGGCTCGGCTGCGTCGCAGTGGTTGTCGTTGCCTGCCCCGTGTGCCGACAGTATCCACACGGCCCTGGCCACGCAATGACTCAAAGCAATGTCGGTCGACGAGGAACGCAAGGACTGCCCTGCACAGGTGAACGCTCTGAACCTACGTACCCAACAGACTCGGATTTCCTCCGAATCCAACTGCGATCTGCAGTGCCTTAACATGGCGCGTGAGGCGCGGTTTATGCCAGTGGGCGAAACCTCACAGAGCCCTACTCTTGTATCTGTGCCCGCCAGAGGGAACGGGCCTGCGCTCCGAGAAGAAGGACCGTGCTTCGACAACGGTGCCCGGTGCCAATCAGGAGAATGGAAGGCACGTCCTCCGCACCTCCTTTCCGCACTTTCACTGTTGCTGTGACGGTTACTCATCTCAGGTACAAGGAGACTCCTTTGTTCTGCTCGGTGCTACTGCGTCCGATGAACTCCACGGATTGTCTAAATCCCCAGGCCCTAGGAGGACTGGCAGTCGGACAAGCTGAACGCTCTGTACTCGACGCCATTTCGTCAGTGCACATATCATGACATTCGGCGGTCAGTCTTCGTCCATCACGTCGCGCTGATGCGCGCCGGTCAGTGGTTCACCCCACACTTCCTCCCACATTCACTGGGGCTTGCTGACAGCAGGGAGCGTCCAGCCAAGTAAGTCAGCTGCCTGGATCCGCTCGCCGAAAGCCTTCAGTTCGAGACCGAAAAGGTAGCATGGACAGCGAGGCACGATATCGGTTCTCTCGTGAGGTCATCAGACAACGTGCCTCATATTTCTATTCCAGCCACCTTGGCCTGCAGGTGCTGCGACACGACGTTCCAGTGCATGAAACCCCGGAGACATGAAGCGGGCAAAGCTGACTGCTCCTCACGGAGGGCACATCTCGCGTCGTTCGAAGCTGGTAGCGCCCACTGTGGACCGGTCTGCGCGACGAGGAGAGTGTGCGATTTGACCATGCTCCCCTCGCCGCAGCTCTTCGTAAGATGCCAGGCGCCTCCAACTGGCCACAGTCGCTGCGGCGCGCGAGATATGAGAAGTTTCCTTCACTATTTGGGACTGAAGTCCCTGTTCTTCGGAATATTGATCGTTCCTGTCGTTAAGAGTCTGCAAGACGTAGAGGGAGGGGTAAGATATACATGGTATGCAAAATGATATACGCGTTAATGCCGCTATGCGTGATGTGCCGGGCTACCTCATCTACTTCTTCTTAATCTCCTTGAGCTTGATAGTCTCGTCATTGATGAAAATACCCTGTAACACTGGTCAGTTCCCTGCTCCAGAATGCAGCAAGCCGAGTCTTCAATCTACCCACCTTTCCACGGTACGGCTCAGGCTTACGCCACCTGCGAATCTTGGCCGCGAAGAGACCGAGCTTCTGGTTGTCCGTACCAGTCAGAACGATCTTGGTCGGCTGGGGGACTGAGACCTTGATTCCCTCCGGGATGTTGACGAGAACGGGGTGCGAGTAGCCGAGCTTGAGGTTGATGCGCTCAGTAGGGATAGGGGGAAGAGTGTAGGGAGGGGCTCCAGGCTTGGCCGGTCGCGCGACGCGGGGAACGCTGGCCAGCAGTTCACGGAAAACCTCGGGGATCGGCTCGACGGTGGCACGGTAACCAACACCAACGAGCCTCAGCTCAGTGGTGTATCCCTCGGAGACACCGGTGACGGCGTTCTTAACGAGGGCACGGGTCAGACCCCACATGGAACGCTGCTTCTTCTCCTTCGCGTCGTGGACGTTGAGGGTAAGCTGGCCGTTGTCGGTGGGCTGGAGGATGATGGAGGGGTCAATGGGGACGACAAGAGTTCCGAGGGGTCCCTTGACCTCAACGAAGCGCTGCGCGGTGGCCGCATGGCGGGGTGTCGAGGGGGGAATCGAAAGTTCCGGGTAGGTGATGGTGACCTTGTCGGGAATCGGGACCGGCATGGAGCCGATGTGCGAGAAAGTCGGCGCGGTCGTCGAGAACGCGCGCGAAGACGAGGCGATACCGCACTGCAGCGTGCGCAGACCCCTCAGAGCGCTCATGTTGGAGAGTGGTGGACGCGTAAACAAATGGTGTAGGTCAAACCCGTCTCTCACCCAAAAAGTCGAGATCGAGGATGGACATTTCGGAACGACACTTCGGGGTGAAACCGGGATTAAAGGGAGAAAATGGCTCCGGAAATAATACCTCCACCACTCGTCTCTCACTATCAGAGGATCTCGACGTGAATGATGCATGGCTGAACATCGAAGTTGTTGTGTCATCCAATTGTTGTCGCATCCATCAGACCCTCGACCGGCATTCGACACAATGGGCAAGAAGAAAAAGACTCAGGTGTTCGTCCTCAAGCCGTGGTGCTGGTACTGCGAGCGTGAATTTGAGGATGAGAAAGGTAAGTTAGCTCCCCACATTGGCCCATCATGTGCTGACATCCACAGTACTGCTGCAGCACCAGAAGTCGAAGCACTTCAAGTGCCAGCTTTGTCCTCGAAAGCTGAACACGGCCGGAGGTCTCATGGTTCACTCGCAACAGGTGCACAAGACGGAGCCGGAGCCGCTTACGAACACGCTACCGGGACGCGATGGATTCGAGATCGAGATCTTCGGTATGGAGGGTGTACCGACGAACGCGCTCGCCGAGTGGAAGGCTAGGAAGGAGCAGGAGGCTGGTGTCGCTGCGCTTGCGGCTGCCGCTCAGGCTAAGCGCCCGCGGTATCAGTACAACGCGATCCCGGAGGCGGACCTGATGGCGGCTCTTGAACAGCACAAGGCGCTCATGACTGCGAGGAGAAACGGCGCGATCCCGCCGGCCTCTGTGCCGGCCATGCCGCCGCCGACATTGCCGGTTCCCCCAGCAGGCATGCCTCCGCCTACGCTCCCGCCCGGAATGCCGCCATTCCCCGGAGGTGCGCCGCCGCCCCCACCGCCCGGCACTCTGCCGCCGTTCCGACCACCGTTCCCCTCCAACTTCCCCCCTCCTCCTCCCGGCATGGTCCCCCCTGCCCCGGCACGACCGCCGCCCGCATTCGTTCCTTCTGCGGCTTCCGCCCCTACGACAACATCTGGACCGGGCACGCCGATTGGACCAGATGTCATGCCGCCGCAAAACGGCGTCTTCTGGCCGGACAACAATGCAACCCCGGCCGAGAAGCGTGCACAGCTGCCGAAGTACCGCTACACGTCTCCCGGTCCCGAGGAACGGGGGCAGAAGCGGAAAGCGGCGGCAGACTTCCTGTAGATTTAGATCTGAGATCACACACACCTGTATGGTTTCTTTTCCTAGACAACGAACCTCCGGTGGCGGAGGGTGTCACAGTCAGACAGCAGACAGACAGACGGACAGATTTGCATGTATGGATTTCTAGCAGTGTTTATTCCGCAGGACGCGCACTGTGCGACGCCAAGTGGTTAGTAACCCTTCATGCTTGGTGTCGTCCAGGGTTCCACGACCTCGTACAAGTCCTTCGCCAGACGTCGCTGGATCTGCTCGCTCGACTCTGTTTCCGTCGGCGCAACAGCGCGGATAGCGATATACCGCCGGCACATAAGGACCTCACCGATAGACGCGTCGCGCTCGAAGAGCTCTTTACCGCCGGAGAAGAAGGCGCCAACCTCCTTAAGCATGACTGCAGCCGCCTTATGTCAGCTTCACATTGTTCGTTCACCTTACAGTCACATCCCAGGCCCAGCATCCCGCATCCCTGGCTCGTTAGCTCAACACCACAGCCACAGTTTTACCATGAGATGTCAAGTTCGCCAGCCGCCACATGGACGAGATTGCAGGTCGTAGCGCCGGTTGCTGAGGTAAGCGATTGATTGCAATCTTTGCAGTTTCCACTTACTTCGCAGCGCGTGGCAGAGGACACCTCCCTCAATGCCCTTTGCGGGGTCGCCATTAAGACGCTTGAAGCTGTTCAGCTTTGGCGTGACGGTTTCGATGCTTCGGTCGGAGCCCCCTAGGCATCAGCCATGCCCTACACAAACTAGCACTCACACTCCGCAGCCACAAGACACTGGGACAGAGAGGTCAGGGGCTGGGGAATACCGCCGGTCAATGGCAGAGGGATGGTGCGATTCAAGAAAGCGCCGCCGCCGAGACGAGCAGAGAACTGAGATGAGCCACGGGTATTACCGTATGACTTACGATTCGGTTGAGGAACGGCTGAGAGATCACACCAACAACGGGGATCTTGTTATGTGTCACTCCGATGGAACATCCAACCATGGGGCTGAGGTCAGACGCTTTCTGTAGGCCGCGGACTCACTGGTTGTGAACGAAGCTGGGAGACGGTCAGCTCTCCGCATTGAGATTCACCTCACTTCATGGTCCCCTAATGTCAGCTTCCGGACGATATGTTGAGCTTACGTCAATGGGATCCACAATCCAGGTGAAGGCATCCGTTAAGACAGGCTTGCCTTGCACTTCACTGGTTTCCTCGCCGATGCTAACGTCAGCCTAGGTGGGGACTGCTGCAATGCGCACAACTTGTGGTCAGGGTATTTCTCAGCAATCGCTTTCTTGATAAACTCCTCGACAGCCCCGTCAGTCTCGGTTACGAGCTGGGGTCAGCTCCGGCACCTGGTCGAACTCACGTCGACAGCATTCTTCTTCGTGGCGAAATCGTGGGAGGTCCAACGCTTGGCGGAGCCTTCCAGGATGAGCTTCGATGCCTAGAATGATCAGCTGAATGTTCGCAATAACAACTCTCACCTTTTCGACGAGGTCGTAGGCGAACTCGAGAATCTCTTGGTATACCTGCTCGTCGCTCATGGTGAATGTGGAGTAGTTGAGGTCTGTTGACGTTTCATGGATGCCGAAATTCAGGTGGATTGCGGGGCCCATCTGTTATCGCAGACGCCTACTCCGTAATTTACCAAATAGGCCCGTCAAGCCACCCCGTGCCTATCGCTGTCGCCGCCCGCTCTTGAATGTTGTCACGCGTTCAGACGACCGAAAGAACAATCATCTACTCGACCCATCACAGCCTACACTCGCTTTGCGAAGAGCTCACTTACTACCCACGACCACTTGTCGAAACCGCGGCGAGGGCGGACGCGCAGGTGCCCATCATGACCGACGATGTTGGCGGAGGCCGCGGGTTTACTCTATAAGTATCACGCGTCAAGGAAATGTTTGTGTAATATCAAGTGCTGACTTCCTCACGTCGCATCAGCGCAATGTCATTGAAATCGACTTTGCAGGCGTCCTTAACGGCTCAGCGCATCTGACCATCACGCCCACGAACCCCGCTTTGAGGACGGTGTACCTCCATGCGTCGCCTCTGCTGCAGATCAACAGTGTGACGCTCTCCTCCGACACCACGAGTAACCCTCTGCTACCAACACCAGCTTCCTTCGCGGTGACGAACGCCTTCCAGCCTCTTCCCGTCCGAGAACCACCGATAGATCTCAAGAGTCACCAGGAGATCAAGCGCAAGACGTGGGCCGCGCTCAGTGAACGCGATGAAGGCGAGCTCGCCATCTCCGTGTCGCATGGATGGGTTCGACTGGTGGAAACGGACGGTGCAGGACCAGATGGTGGCCCAGCCGTATCGTTGGCTCCCATCCAGATTCAGATCGACTACCAGCTTGTTGTTGGAGGAGAGGTGGTGGAGGGCATCGTGTTCAGACGACCAGGAGACGGTGGTGACGACACTGTGAGTTGAACGGTATTCAAGCCATTGCTCATAATCAGCAAATTCCGCACATGTTCCTCTCTCCGACCACCTATGATTCGGCTCGCGTTTGGACGCCGTGCGTCGACAGTCTCTGGGAGCGATGTACGTGGGAGCTCGAGTTCATCGTACCACGATACCTGGAAGGAGGCGAACCGCGCGGCGACGATGTCGCTTACCCTGTCACCGTCGTGGCAAGCGGCGAACTGATTGAGCAGGTTACGCACCCGCACGACCCACATAAAGTCGTTTTCTACTACATCCAGACGACACCGGCAACTGTCCAGCACATCACGTTCGCCGCCGGTCCGTTCGAGATGTACCAGGTCCCCGCATTGCACGGTGGCGAAACGCAAAAGCCAATGCTGGCGTTTTGCCTTCCCGGGCAGTTGGACGAGCTGATCAACTCGACCAACTTCCTCTGTCGCGCCATGTCGTTCTACACCACAGAATTCGGTTCATTCCCGTTCAGCGCCTTCAAAATGGTGTTTGTGTCAAATCCGCGAGTGCAGTGCTTCACTGCCGTCACCATGGCGATCTTATCTTCGGACCTTCTCTACCCAGCCAATGTGATCGACCAAGCCCTGGAGACGCGGCAAGTTCTGTCAATCGCGCTCATCCAACAGTGGGTGGGTGTCAATATTATCCAGCGAACACTGGCGGACACCTGGCTCATCGTGGGACTATCGCAATACCTGCACTCCCTCTTCATCCGGCATTTGCTCGGTAACAACGAATTCCGCTTCCGGCTGAAGAAGGACATCGATCGCTGCTGCCGCCTCGATCAGGGGGACCAGTATCCTCTGTGTATGCCGAACACGATTGATCCGCCGTCTGCGAGCACCATGAGCTTCATGACGCTGAAGGCGCCCCTTGTTCTTCACATCCTGGACCGCTACATCGCGAAGGCTGGGACGTCGCTTGGACTGTCGCGCGTGATCCCGCGGATATTCCTCGCCTCACTGTCCGACGAGCTGCCAGGGAACATGTTGTCGACTGGCTATTTCTTCCGACTTTGCCGGAAAGCGTCGGGTATGGACATGCAGCCGTTCATCGACCAGTGGGTGTATGGAAGTGGATGCCCCCATTTCCAGGTCCGAACAAACTTCATCCGAAAGAAGTTCACGGTGGAAATGACGATCATTCAAGTGCAACCGGCGATGCAGGCTGCGGAGAAGCTCGATGACAAGAATAAGCTTGCGCGGCTAGCAACTCGGCGACCAACGCCTTTCTTCGAGGGAAGTCTGACGATCCGTATCCACGAAGCCGACGGCGCTCCCTTCGAACACCTGCTGGACATAAAGACGGCGGACAAAACGTACAACCTTCCCTTCAACACGAAGTACAAGCGTACGAGACGTTCTGGCCATGTCGCTGCTCGTTTCAGCAAATTACAAGATGTCCTTGCTCAAGCGGACGACAACGAGGTCGAGCAGGCTGAGCAGCTCAAGGATGTGGACCGGACGGAGGTTTTCGCGTATCTACCCTGGGACGACGAGGAGGAGTACCGAAAATGGAGGGTGCATGATTGGAGCGAGGAAGAAGCCCAGGCAATGTTAGGCGAGGGTGGTGGTTACGAGTGGATCCGTGTTGATCCGGATTGCGAGTGGCTGGCGACCTTTGACATTCAGGAGAAGCCGTGGTTCTGGATCTCGCAGCTGGAGGGAGAAAGCGATGTCGTGGCTCAGCTTCAGGTACGTCTGTGACATTTGTCATCAGCTGACACATAGGCCATCCAGCGCATGTGCATGTACCCCTCACCAGTGATTGCCAGTGAGCTGGCAAAGGTTGTGCTAGTCGAAAACTACTTCTACCGAGTGCGCATGGAAGCAGCGCGAGCTCTGGTCCTGGTGAGTTTGAATGACCTGAACCCCAACTGACGGCCCAGTATAACTCGGCTGAAGCCGACTATATGGGGCTGTTCCTCCTTTTGAAACTGTTCCATACCTTCTACTGCGAGCCGACAGACGAGGAAGAACCAAGCAACGTCAAAGCTGTGCCGCTGCCGAACGACTTCAGCAACTTTGCCAACTACTTCCTGAAGAAGAGCATGGTGACCGCTCTGTCTGACCTCCGAGACCCTGCTACGCGAAGAGTTTGGCGTCACGTTCGAGAGCTGTTGCTCGATCTGCTGCGAATGAACGACAACAGTCAAAACGAGTATTCCGACTCGCACTACGTCGCCACTGTAATCTCCGCAATCGGCAGCGCATTCTCGGCAGGCGTCAACGTCGGAGGTAATCTGAGTGAGGAAGATCAGGTCATGGACGGTCAACTGTTCAAGGAGGCGAGCGAGGCAAATGAGCGTGCCATCACGGTCGACCGTTTGGTTCCCAGTTACCACAACGTGGTGACGTTGGCTGGCCTTCAGGCTCAGTTGAAGTCAATTCTGGTCGGCCAGCGAACCAACGATCCGCGATTATTCCTGGGTTACACGCGCGAGGGTAACTACGAACCTCTGCGACTCGCTGCGTTCGACTGCCTGCTGCTCTGCAAACCTCCAGGACGCTCGATGGCGCTGGCTCAGTATCTGTTCGACGTGATCAGATACGACTACTCCTTGACTGTTCGCCGCCATGTTGCTCGTGCACTTTCGGAGTCAATTTTGATGACTCTTGCTGCTGGTGAAGTCTACATGTCTTCCGCACCTGGTATCATTGACATGAACGGCGACTCCGGGCAAAGGGAGCGCGAACGAGATCACGAAGATGCCAAGATCGTCAAGGCCGTGCGCAAGGAGTTCAACACCAAGACTGAGCTGCGAGAGCTAGCCCAGAAGGCGCTCCTGGACTCCTTCACTGGAAACGATCACGAAATCTTGTTTGCCTTGATCAAGGCCGCCGAAGTCATGTCGTCCGGAACAGCGGAACCGAAGCCTGGCGTGCTGATAACACTGCCAACCCCGACAGACACGCCTTCGGCATCTACACCGAAGATCAGGTTCAGTTTAGCGGGCAAGAGCGGTTCTTCCTCTGCATCTGCATCGGCACCTGCACAGGAGGGTGGCGACTTCCCCTTCCCCGACCAACCCGCCCCAGCTCCCGAACCTCCGGCGTCCGCCTCTGGACCCATCAAGCTTGTCCTTAATCAGCCGACGAAAGAGAAAAAGAAGAAGAAGGCAGCGGTTGTCAAGGCACAGGCTAAGGGTTTGTCCGACTCAGACTTCAAGACGATCACTTATGTACTGCAAAAGCTTCTCGCCGACAAGCGCAGTACCTTCTTCCGCATGCCGGTCGACCCGATTCGCGATCACGCTCCCGACTACCTCAGTATCGTGACGAACCCCATGGATCTATCTACGGTTCAGGCGAAGATGGACAATGGCCTGTACACGTCGCGCAAGGATTTCGAGAACGATATTCGGCTCCTCATTTCCAACTGCCACCTTTACAATCCTCCAGGATCAGGCGTGAGGAAGGCAGGCGAGGCGTTCGAAAAGTTCTTCAACGGTCTCTGGAATAAGACCGAGAACACTTTGAAGTCCTCCGCGAATGGTGATGCCGAAGAAGGACCTTCCACGTCTGAGAAGAAGAAGGCCGGTCGGCCCAGTTTATCCATTTCAACGAAGAGTGCCATGCCTCCACCCCCCGCTCCTGCTCAGTCGTCTTCCAGTGCCACGAGTGCTTTACCGAAGATCAAGATCAAGTCTGCCAAATCCGTCACTCTGGACGTCCCGTCGCCTCGCGCCTCGTCGCCGATGGCCCCTCCGCCGGTACCGTCTCGCAAGACGTCGGCTGCGTCGTCACCAGCGAAGGAGAAGGCGCCGAAGAAGAAGCGCGAGAAGGCTCGGGACCCATTGGACGACCTCCTTGGCGCTGAGGTTGACGCGATCGATCGCGAGAAGGGTGGGGACGAACTCTTTGACGAGCTTCTCGGCACGACTCCACCGCCACCGGCGAAGAAGTACAAGATCAGCAAGTCGACAGTCTCCATCAGTTCGCCTCGCCCTCGACCCTCTCGGTCACCATCGGAGGCGAGTGATCAATCTGATCAGCCTCTGTCGAAGAAGATCAAGCTGAAGTCAGCGTCATCGTCCAGCGAGCAGAAGTCGAAGCGCTCCTCGCTCAGCAGCGAGCCTTCGTCGCGTCCCCTCGCTGATAAGGGCAAGTCATCCAGCGACAAGCCGCGATCGACCTCGGACAAGACGAAGTCGACGGGAGAGAAGACGAAGCCTTCTTCTACCTCGGAAAAGCCTCGTTCCTCGATCGGCGAAAAGAGCAAGCCTACCTTCGAGAAGTCTTCGAAAATTAGCAGCGAAAAGCCGCGGTCGAGCACCGACAAGCCTCGTTCGAGTAGCGACAAGCCTCGCGCGAGCCTTGACAAACCGTCGAAACCGAGCAGCGAGAAGCCGAGGTCGAACGGTAGCGAGAAAACACGATTCTCGGAGAAACCGAAGTCTACTGATAGACCGAGGTCACCATCAAAGGCATCCGCGCCCTTGGCCGCTTCCTCTGTGGCAGGTCCATCCACAGCTCCAGCGGCGAACCCAGCCGAAGTCCCTCCGCCGATGTACCCGCTTGGATACGCTCCTCAGTGGCCGACACCACCTCCAAGCCTGCCGCTCACGGTGAAAAACAAGATGCCGTTTAGGCAGAAGCGCGCCAAGACTCTCATCAATGCCTTGATGAAGGAGCCGAACGCGATCTTCTTCCTGCGACCCGTCGATCCGGTGCGCGACGGCTGCCCGACCTACCTCGACGAGATCGCCGAGCCGTCGGACTTTGGCACCATACAGAAGAACATCGAATTGAAGAAGTACTCCACGATGGGCCAACTGGCGCGTGCGATCGAGCTTGTGTTTTCCAATTGTCGGCAGTTCAACCCTCCTGGTCCCATCACGGACGCGGCGGCGATCACGGAGGCGCTGTACTGGAAGGAGTGGCCGAAGGCTGTATCGCAGAAGCTGCTGCCCGAGGAGCGCAAGGCGCTCACGGCCGTCATCAACCGCTCGTTCCGGGACCCATTGTCGCAGTTGTTCCGCGAGCCCGTGGACCCGATCGCGCTCGGTATTCCGCAATACTTTGACATCATCCCCAGGAGGATGCGCGCGACCTCAGCCTGATCAAACAGAAGCTCGAGCGCGGCACGTACACGACCGCGCGCCAGGTCGACGACGATTTCGAGCTCATGCTCGAGAACTGCAGAGTGTTCAATGGCGAGGGCGCCATTAGTGATATCGCCAACCAGTTTGGTGCCTGGTACAAGGCCCAACGAGCAAAGATGGATGTGTAAGATTAGTTATGAGCGTTAATTCAGAAGCGACGAGCTTTTCTAGTAAACATGTATCATGATATATGACTTCGACGCACGACTGTTGCCTCCAGCGCCCCGAAACATCGATCCGCACATAAGCATCGATCCGCACATAACTCTCCCAACCTCATTCCCTGCTGATTGTTGGCCACCTTGCTCCAGAAGGGCCAATTTTTATATCAAGTGCATATGCTGTTTTTAAATCGTCGTTACGTCTAGCTGCGGTACCAGCGAACACCTGCCCTGTTGCGGCGCATCTTGCGCTGGAGCTGGAGCATGCCGAAGAGAAGGGCCTCAGCGGTCGGCGGGCTGTCATGTCAGCTTATTGCTCCCCCAAGGGGCTAGGTAGCTCCTGCGAGGGACGAGATAGTGGCAACTCAGGACATTCCACCGCTCTTGCTCCGTTCAAGAGCCATCCATGTCTGCCTGACGTTGCCTCCTCGCCACCTCGACTTCTAGACTCACCATCCAGGAACGTAGATGTCGACGGGGACAATGCGGTCACATCCACGAACGACCGAGTACGAGTAGTGGTAGTAGCCACCACCGTTGGCGCAGGAGCCCATGGAGATGACCCAACGGGGCTCGGGCATCTGGTCGTAGACCTTGCGGAGAGCGGGCGCCATCTTGTTGGTAAGGGTACCGGCGACGATCATGATATCGGATTGACGGGGCGAAGCACGGAACACAACACCGAGACGGTCCTGGTCGTAACGGGCGGCGGCCATGTGCATCATCTCGACAGCACAGCACGCAAGACCGAAGGTCATGGGCCACATGGAGCCCTGGCGAGCCCAGTTGACGACCTTGTCAAGGGTCGAGAGGACATACTCTGATTGTTAGCTTGGCGAGACTCCGTGAGCTCAGTGGCGACGGCTCCAGAACACGGCCAACGTGACGGAGGACAGGATGCAGTTAATCACGCTTATGCGATCGTCTGAAAGATCCTTCCCGGTTGCGCCCGTCCACCATTGGCCACTCGTTCAACGATCCGTCGCCAACAAATAACACGCACCGGCACCGTTGCGGGGAGTCTCGAGGGAAGTCTGGTTGCTCTCGCGGTTGGCAACCTCGGTGAGGACGGGGCCCTTCCACTGGCCAACCTCCTCGCCGCGCGCGACGGCGGAAGTGCTCAATGAGCGGACTGAAGTGGTCAGTAACTGTCGGAATGGAGGTGGGGTCGGGAATGACGCGCGGAGACGTACGGGCAAGAGGCCTGAGAGCCGACGACGAGGCGCGCGAGGCTGTGGGGGGTCAGCATGTAGGTCGGGGGCGGAGTCGCATACCGGTTCGGAGGCCGGTGAACATGGCCGTCGACATGGTGAGTGGTGATGGGGTTGACGACTAACTGACGTTGAGCAGCTGAGGTTGAGCGGCTTGCAGCGAATACACCACCCACATCTGAGCTTCATCCTCGCGGTGATTGGCTTACACCCCTGGCGGAGCTCAGCCTGACTGTCCGTCCCGGCGTTATTTCGACTGTGGCACCCCGTCTCATTTCAAAACCGGCCCCTTTGATTAGCCCTCCCTGGTGCTCGATTAGAATACCGGCGCGCTCCTAATCCGGCCCTAATTCGACCACGCGGTGCGCTCGGACACACTGCGCACTCCGAGTCTTTTTCCAGTTTCAGGCCGCAAGACCGGACGGAGTCTGAAATAATGTTGGACGAAACGTCTCCGATCACTCTATCCAACAACAAAACCGCCGACCATGCTTGCGAGGTCGATCAACGCTAGGGCTTTCCAGAGCAGGTAAGCATAAACCTTGCTGTTCCTTTGCTGACAGCCTGTAGGCTCGCGCCCGGCCTTGCTCAGGCTCACGTCCGCCGTCTGTCCCTTGCCGCCCAGGTGAGTACTTGCGCCCCGATCGCACCGCCGAGCAGCGTGTGACTAGACCGAAAGCTGACAACAGCCCGCGGCTCGGACGCTCAGCAAGAGGCCGGCTCTCGCCAACCCGGTCCTGCTCGGCGGTGCCGCCCCGATCGGCATTCGTAACCTGTCGATCTTCAGCGGCAAGGACTCTGCCTCTGCTCCCGTTGTCGAGAAGGCTGCTGCCCCCGCCGTTGAGCAGGCTGCCGAGGCCCCTGTTGCCACTGCCTCGCAGGCCGCCGAGAAGGCCACTGAGGCGGCCACCTCTGCTGCTGCCCCCGCCGCTGCTGCCGCTCCCCACCACGCCCCCGAGCACATCACTGCCAACACTCCCGATGGCAAGTTCCATGAGGACCCGACACCGCTGCTCCCGCAGTCGCCCGCGAACGCCGAGACGCCGACGCTGGAGGACCTTGTCACGCACTCTGGCCTGCCACTCGAGGACGTGCTCAACAGCCCCGAGGCTATCCACGCTGCCGTCAAGCTGTCGGACCTGAAGCTGATCGGACTCGACCACTCGTGGTACTCGGCCCCGGGATGGATTCGTGACGCTCTTGTCGGCCTGCACGACATTACCGGTCTGCCGTGGTGGGCGTCGATTATGGCGCTGACGCTGTCGATGCGTGTGGCGCTCCTCCCGCTCGTCATCCGCAACATGAAGCACGCCTCGCGCATGCAGGCTGTTGCGCCGCAGATGAACGGACTGATGAAGCGCATGACGGACGCGAAGAAGGAGGGCGACCAGACGACCATGATGGTTGTGCAGAAGAAGCTCCTCGAGCTCTTCAAGGAGCACGACGTTTCGCCCTTCCGTTCCTTCCTCCTGCCCATGATCCAGGTGCCCTTCTTCCTGTCCATGTTCTACGCTCTGCGTAAGATGGCGTCCCTCCCCTTCCCGCAGCTCAAGGAGGGTGGTTTCAGCTGGGTGCTCGACCTCACTGTCCCGGACCCGCTCTACATTCTCCCCGTGACCTCGATCGCCTTCCAGATCCTCGTCCTCAAGCTCGGAGCCGACGGCATGGGTGGCGGAGCCTCCAACCCCGCCTCGCAGCGCCAGATGGCGCACTTCCGTAACGGAATGATCGCCCTCTCCCCGCTCCTGGTCGCGTTCACGTCGACCTTCCCCGCCGCGCTGCTGTTCTACTGGACGTCCGCGAACCTCATCACGCTGACGCAGAGCGCCGTCTTCCGCCTGCCCTTTGTCCGCAAGGCCCTCGGCCTGGACTACAAGGGCGCCTCGCTCCCCCCTCCCCCGGCCGACGCTTACGTCAACCCGAACCCGTCGCTGAAGGAGACGTGGCAGGCGATCCGGGACTGGCAGAGCAATGCGATGGAGAAGGCACGCACGCAGGCCGCCGAGACGCGCGCCCGCCAGGCGATCGAGGACGAGCGCAGGGCCAACAAGCGCGCTGGCACCGCCCAGCTCGCTGAGCGCGTTAGCGAGCCTGCGCAGCAGGACAAGGCGCCCGAGAGCGTGCAGGCGCAGGCGCAGGCTACCGCCGGAGGAGACGAGCAGCTCGCCCGTGACGAGGCGCGCGCCAAGCGCAGGGCCGCCATGGCCGCTAGGAGCAGGAAGTAGACGCACATCTTAGAACAGCCGGGTAGACTCTGGGCTAATAGCATTTTCATGTCATTTCATCACCACTTGGACGAGACTTGCAGATCTGCCACTCCGTTGCCACACTCACTTCAGCAGGGAGTTGTGAGAGCGCCTGACATTCACTCAGTTCCGCCATCTGCCACACTTATGGCTCATGTCACGGCGTCGGAGCACAAGAGGCTGCATGTGGGAGAGACAGGTCATTGGCTTCCTTAATAGGGGACGGCCGGACGGGGAGCCCCTCACCTCGTGACCAGTCCCATCCAGCGAAGCTGTTTCATTGTAGTAACGCAGCCTGGAGCATCCGGAGCCGCGACCTGAGCCGCAACCTTCGTATTTACAGCTGTAACATACCTCCCCAATAACCAGTCCTAATGGTGGATTACATCAGTCACCGCGAGGGGAGGTAGACCTGGCCGGCGCTCGTGCCAGGATCGACGGGAGCCTGAGCGCAGGACGCAGCGCAGGATGACGTTGAAAGTTGGGACACACGTACACACGCATACAGGGGTCCGAGACATCCGGCCGACGCATGGGTGTGTGGGTGTGTGGGTGTGTGGGTGTGTGGGTGAGTGGGTGAGTACCTGCCCTGGGCCGGGAATGCGTGACGATCCCTCTCCGTCCGTTACATCTCTCCTCCCCCTCCACCTCCCTTCCACTCGCCATAACCCGTCAGTTCGCAGAAGACACAGCACACGCGACGAGTCAAGGGACAGATAGTTCACTGGAACGACCCGGCAGCTCGTCGGACAAGCACCGGCTCCTCCGTTACGTGAGCCCGTCCTGTGTCTGTGCGGAGCACGCGGAGTGCGTGCGGAGTGGGTCGGCGCCACACCATAAGTCACGACCGTATTCATCGCCACGGATTCAACGCTGCAGCGGAATCGAGCTGATTGAATCATACCACTGACGCCGCGTCAATAATGGACTTTCTACTCATCCGACGTTCTAGCGCTCGATCGGAAAGTCGGAAGCATCGAACGTTCGAATGCGCGAGATGTTCTCGGGAAGCCATCCACGACACTGGCGTCATGTGTGTATCGCTGTCGTTGCGTGCCGTTGTTGTCTCGGACAGTGTAAATTGTCACTTTGGCAAGCTGTCTCCAGAACAAAGTAGGTCACTGCAACCGTCGGATGGGGATTTGGAGCCGAATGGCGAACACTGCATGCGCCAAGAGACTGAATCGTTACGACGTGTTGGCTTGATCGCGTCTTTCTCAGACTCGCACAGTCGCAGACTCACACACTCTTTTGCTTTGTTTACATGTTTATCTCTGTGTGTGTTTTGGCTTTTTCTACCAAGAAGGATGTATCCTGGCGATCGCAATTGGGCTTAGGTTTGCTGTCGCTAAGCATATCATGCGAAGATGCCTGCCAGCCTTTGCTCATTGCAGACTCAATGAGAGGGGCAAACTTTGGCTCGCTGATCGTCCATAAATGACACGCGCGCCCCTGCTCGACTTTTAGTGTTGGCTTACGCTACCCCCCTTGCTTGACATGCTCAGCTGCTCATGAGCGTCAGCTAATCGCATGCGAGAATGCACATGCACAGGGGCTGGGTAGAGTGCAGTTGCCCCTTGTGGAAACGGACCGCTCGTCTCTCGGGCTTATGACTCCCCCTGCCTAGCCCTGTGTTCGCCATGATGAGCCTGTCCGACGCGCATAGCGCGCTACGGCAGGCGCGATCCGGTTGGTGCGACAAATGCCGCGAAAATGGCGTTACCCCGGCATCACCCATTCATTCTTCGATAGCGCTGCTGGAATCCAATCTCTTCTCCGTCTTCCGTTCTTCAGCATTCATGAGATGGCCGCGGAGAGAGGATGTGACTGGATGCAAGGCGTGCAAGAGAATTACGAGAATATGTGCGCCGCCAAAGTCTGGCTTGCAGGGAATGCAGCCTGCACTGACGCGCTGGACGCGACGGGGGCCAATGACGTGCACGCCCTGCGCACATCAGAGCATGCCTTCGGTGGTGGCATCCAAGCCCGCAAGCTGCAAGGCTGCAGAGCTGGCAGAGGCTGCAAGGACCCTCGGTCCTCATAGTCCTCGTCCAGGCGCACAGGAGGTTCTTCAGCAGAATCCCAGGGTGCGCCAGCTTCTGCGCCCCTCTTAGCCCTCTTCTTATGCCCTCATATCTGGAGGCTGGAGATGGCGCAGGCCGTGCGCGCCATTACACCTGGCAGTCACTATTCGTCGAGGTGCAAGGACGGCAAGGAAGACCCTCTTTTTCGCGCCTGCTATGGCGCAAGCGCGCAAGAGAAGGCAGACTGCAGACTGACGCGCTCAAGGGCAGAAGCACAGAAGCACAGAGAACATTACCGTTCCTCGCAGCTTTCCTGCGTTCCTTCATGAACTTTGGGGGGACTTGAGATGGGCCCGCGGCTGTCGGGCAGTCGCGCGCCCGTTTCTGCACCAGTCATGAGCGAGAATAAATGAGGCGACGGGGGCGCGCACAATGCAAAGCTTCGAGGCGCGCACTCGCTGCGATTGGCTTGGTCTTGCAAGTGGGCTTTTGGTCTGTGCGTCCCTCCTTCTTCCTTCACCCCTCCTTCTTCCTTCACATTCACGCTCCATCAGCTCCCAAAGGAAGAGAAGCAAGGTTTCATCATTACCTCATCGCGGTGGATCCAGTGATCGCTGTGCTGTGTGTGAGTTGGGATGCCTAAGCAAGAACTGTGCAACCAGTCACTGTGGAATTCTGATCGCAGTTCGCAGAGTGCGCTGCTTGCTGCTGCTCGCTGTTTGACTGCGTCACGCGTCTTTCGCAATCGAATGGGTCTGCACCGGGTGTCGAGGGAGGGATTGAATGGATGGCGTTGCGAGGAACCCACAAGCGCCTGGATTGAAAAGGGCATTGAGCACGGACGTGTGCAGCAGCCATGGCCAGGGCAAGTGACCGGCTCCTAGGCACGGGTGGGAGGACGCGTCAGGGCGTGCAGGGCGCCAAACAATGCGTGCCCCTGCTTGCCCTGCCGCCATGAGACGCGTCCCTGGGCCTGACCGCGATGGCCTGACTGTCTTTGCGCGCGTCGACTGCAGCATCCCCTTGACTTTTGCTCTTCATCTTGCGAGTCTTAGCGTCCTTAGTCCCCCGCCGTGCCGTACTAGCTTACTTCCAGCGCTTTGCACACCCTCCTCGACACTCCTCGCTGTCCAAACCCTCGCCTTCATCGTCATCTTCCCCCCCCCTCTTTCTTCTCCATCTTCCTCACATTCTTCACTCCCGACTCCCTCGTCATCTCCTCCTCCTCCTCCTCCTCACCGACGCACCTCCTACTCCTCTCCGGGCGGACTCAAGTCTCCTGTGCCCTCTCCTCCGACCCATCCTCCTCCTCTCCAAGCTTTCACATTTCAACAACAAAGAACAAACCCCACACTCTTTTTGGTGCGTTCTTCCTGCTCCCTGCCCGAAACATTCTGCCCTTTCTCAAACGGGAACCGCGGCCCCTTGCCCATCACGGCCATCGCCATCACTGATCATCCTCCGCCTCTGGCCGCCCTGATCACCCTATCGCACACCTCGGAGTACTGACGAGCAGAACGATTTCACAAAGTCTCAGCATCAACAACGACACCTCTATCAACTACCGCGCCATGCGCTGGCCGGTCGCCTATCTTTGCCTTCTGGGCTGGGTGACTCTCGCCGCAGCAAAGCCCAACTTGGTCACTCCTCCGCAGTCTCAACTCCCGCCCGTCGCCCGCGTCGGCGAGGACTTTGTGTGGGACATCCTCCCGGCTCCTTCACGTCCTCGACCCCGATCCAGTACTCTGTCGACGGTCTGCCGTCATGGCTCAACTTTTCCTCACCTGTCACCACCTTCTCGGGAAACCCTTCGTCCAAGGACGTCGGTCAGTACAACTTTACTCTGAACGCCAACGACGGCAACGGCACGACCAGCACGATCATCAACCTGATCGTCTCTGACGAGCCCGCACCTCAGGTCGGCATGGCCTTCTCGTCTCAGCTCCAGGATCCCTCGTCCCGCCAGCTCGCTAGTGTCCAGATCATGGCTAACAACCAAGGCGTCACTGTGCCTCCCCGCTGGTCCTTCTCCCTTGGCTGGAACGGCAACACGTTCAAGCGTGCCGAGGGTGGCAAGCGCCTGTTTTATGATGCCAGGCTCAAGAGTGGACAGCCCCTGCCGCAGTGGCTCGAGTTTTCGAACAGCACGTTCACGTTCAACGGTGTCGCACCCTCTGGCGGTGTCTTCCCTATCGTCGTCACGGGCACCGACTTTTGGGGCTACAGGGCTGCGACTTCCGAGTTCATCCTCGCCGTCGGTGGAGGTGACGCCGTGGAGCTCGCTGGTCAGTGGCAGCCGATCAACACGGTCGCCCGCTCCAAGGTCGACTACAAGATTGATACCTCGACTGTGACTGTCGGCGGCAAAAATGTTGACGCCGCCGCGCTCAAGGTGAATGCTCTCCTGAGCAACTTCCACTGGCTCTCCTTCGACAACAAGACGAACACTATTTCTGGCACGACCCCCGACGACCTCGTCAACGGTACTGTCGTCCCGATGGACCTTCCGATTAGCCTCGCGTCTGTCAATGCCTCCAACTCTCTCAGTTACCTGGCCTACACCAAGCTCAACATTCTGCCCTACTTCTTCACCAACTTTACTCTGCCGAACGGCAAGGCGGCCGTCAACGAGACCTTTGCCTACAATTTAAGCCCGTACATCGCCGCCGACTCTCCTTCTATCAATGCGACTGTCGTTCCCGCCGAGGCTGCCAAGTGGCTGACATACTACTACGAGAACCGCACCCTCGTCGGTACTCCCCCGGGAAACATTACCTACAACTCGATCAACCTCACCTTCATGGGCACCGTCAACAATGTCGCCGCGACCACCCAGGTCTTCATCCCGATCGATGGAGTCCAGCAGCCGCCGCAAACCAACAGCTCCGCCCCGGTTCCGAACGGCAAGGTCGGCAAGAAGTCGAACAAGGCTGTCATCATCGGCTGCGTTGTCGGAATCGTTGGCGGTCTTCTCGTCCTCGGCCTGCTTGCTCTCCTCTTCTTCTGCTGCTACCGGAAACGCAAGAACCAGAAGCGCGTGTCCTTCTCCAGTAAGGCGGACTCGGACCCGTTCGCGAAGCGCGAGCGTGCCCAGGGCACACCCTCGACTCTGGTTGCGACACCCGAGGCCAAGAAGAAGCTCGACGACAGCTCCATCTCTTCGGGCACCACGGCGCAGAGCACGCCCCTCGCGACACCCTTAATGCCGCGCTTTGGCGGTATCGGGGCGGCTGACGGAAACGACGACGCGGCCGAGTTGGAGGACAAGGTTGAGGCACTCAAGACGCGCGACGACTCGCACGGCTCATCGTTCGTTGGCCAGGGCGAGATGATTGGCTCGGTCGACCCGAACGCCTCGCTGAACCAGACGCCCAAGATGAAGAAGACGGCTGCGGCTGGCGCAGCTGCTGCAGGCATTGCCGCTGGAGCTGCTGTGACCAAGGTGCCCAAGTCTGCGTCTGGTCAATCTGGCCCTCGCCCCAGCCGTCGCACGTTTAGTGGCGAGTCTCTGGCGAGCTGGGAGAGCCAGCCGTCGTTCCACTGGTCGGACGAGTCCAACTACCTTCCCCCGATGGCGCTGCCATCCGACGGCGTTCCGTCAACAGCTAACAACTCGGTCGTCAACACGTCTGTGATTCCCGGCGTCCCGATACCGAGCTCGGAGACCGCCGACATGCTCGCCGCTGGCGACGTCGCGCGTTCCCCTGCCGGACCGATACCCCGCCCGCTGCCGGGCTTCTACCCCAAATTCCCGCGACACATTGCGCCCGGACAACCGGCGCCCTTCATTTCGTCTGACAACTTGCCGTCAATCGACTTTTCCGAGTTCCGCGACGACACCTCGCGATCCCTCAACTCCAACTCGTTTGCGGACTCTGGCTCGCCCATCAACTCGGCCAACTTCTTCCCGAGCCGCAGCACCAACGCCCTCTCCTCGGGCGAGGTGCTGTACTCTGGCGCGTTCACCTCGGGCGGGTATCTGTCATCTGACGAGCCTGTGATTCAGACCGCGCAGCGACAGAGCCTCGAGGCGCAGCGCTCGACGATTGTCGAGGTCGCTCCCAGCTCGGTTGTGACGCCGCCGTACATGGCGTCGAGCAATGTGCCTTCGCCTCCTGCGCCGCACATTCCTTCGCCCCTGTCGGCGGAGAAGCAGCGTAACACGCAGCGCCGTGTGTCGTCGCAGCGCCGCCCGCCAGCCGAGCGCACAAACTCGACCCGCGAGCACATTGTCGGTGACGCGCCCGTCGAGGCGTATGACGACGGCTACTGGACGACCGACGAGGCTTAGGAGCCCTCACCCTCGTCCAAGGGCAAGCGCGTACGGTTCTCTTTAGGCACGCGGCCGGACGGCATTGCCGTGCTCGACCCGGTCTTTGTCGTGGACTACCCGCGACACCCACCGAGAACCTACCTGCGCGTCTAGACAAGATCGCCATGTCGCTTGCCCCCCTCCACACTGTAAACACCCGCTCACCCCGGGCGTATTTCCCTGATTGACGGACACTCATCATCCATAGACACACTCCACACTCCTTGCATTGAACCAGAACGGGCTGTATCCTAGGTATAATAGAATGTAACATATGTGCCTGCGCAAAGATTGTTCGAGTGAGGCGTAAAGTCAGGCGCGGTGTGAGGTCGAGTGCAGACTTCTGAGTCAGTTGGGTGGGCAATGACGCGATCCGGAGCCGGTCGGTTCCTGAGCCATCGCCGGGAATACGCACGAAATCGCGGCGAACCTCCGGCGTATCGGCCCCCATTAAACAAGGCACTCAACTTTCTTGCCCCCCTCAGCCAACCGCTCCGGTATCTCGGCCTCTGCCTGCCCTCCCAGCCCGTCCCACCCAGAGAGCATCCTATATCTCGGCCCTCTACCATGTCCGCATCCTCCAGACCGCCCAACATCAACATGGATCTGGCTCCGAACCACCCGCACCAGCCCGAGGAGCCCATCCCGCCCTTCCCAACCGATGTCGACGTCCCCGCCCTCGATCCTAGCTTGAAGCTGCCCCCGAAGGAGGGAGAGTACAGCGACCTCCTGCTCGGCTGCGCGACGTTCGGATACGGCGTGTACGAGAGCAAGGAGCACGTCCGGACCAATGAGCCGCTCAAGATTGTCAAGACGGCGCTTGACGCGGGCATCAACGGGTTCGATACTTGTGAGTGTTGGCTTGGGGGGATGAGCGAGAGTAAATCTGCGGCGGGGCGCGGGGCAGCGTGGCTCCGCGTCTGTGTCTGCGCACGGGGAGGCTTACAGGACTTGCTTAACATTGCATTCCCCTGGCACGTTTCATAAGCTAACGACGATGATGGAGAAGAGCAAAGAGGCTAGCGCTGACACCCAAGCCCCCCACTACCACCCCTCCGAGACGATTCTGGGGCACGCCCTCGCCTCGCTCCGCGCCCAGTACCCTCGCGAGAGCTACAAGCTCCTGACCAAGGCGGGCAAGTACGGCCCCCGGCTGCAGGACCACGTCTACAGTCCGGACGTCATCCGCGCCTCGGTCGAGCGCTCCCTTCGCCGACTGCAGACCTCGTACCTCGACGTCGTGTATCTGCACGACTGCGAGTTCCTCTCGTCCTTCCCCTTCCCCATGCCGGCGGGGGACCACTCGCTCGCCCTGAGCTCGGAGGCAGAGGCGGAGGCATGGGGTCTCGCTGAGCCCTATAACCCGCGGGGGGAGGGCGACGCCGCGGTACTTGCTGCGTTCCAGGAACTGCGCAAGATGCAGAAAGAGGGCAAAATCCGAGCCTGCGGATTGGCGGGATACCCGCTCCCGACGCTGCTGCGGTTCTGCCGCATGATCAAGGCGCAGACGGGGGAGAGCGTGGATGTCGTGCAGAACTATTCCCACTTTACGCTCCAGAACAGCGCGCTCGAAGCGTACCTCCCCGCCTTCACTTCTGCCGGCGTCAGGCAGGTCATCAATGCCGCACCCCTCTCCATGGGCCTACTGACGACCGCGGGGCCGCCGGGGTGGCACCCCGCCGTGTTCGTCGATCATCTCCGGGACTCGGCGCGCGAGGCCGCCCAGCTCTGCAAGAAGGAGGGGGGCAGTATTGAAGAGGAAGGACTGAGGTTTGGATACAAGCGGCTCAGCATGGGAGAACGGGGCAAGGAAAAGGTCGTGCCCTGCGTCATTGGGTGCACGACGCGGGAGCAGCTGATCCAGACACTGCAGACTTTCAAGAAGGTCCGCGATGGAGAGGAGAGGAGCGAGCTTGGTGACAAGGTCAGGGGGTTGCTCGAGGAGAGGGGGGCGCTGGGCGTCAGCTGGCAGAAACCGGCGCCGGAGGAGATGATTTAGGCGTTGGTAAAGCTGGGGAAGTACAGTGATCCCGATCCGCATGTCCATAGAAGTTGTTAGTAGACCCTTGTCATAGAGATGAAGCCATCAGCAGTGCACGAGCAGCCACTCAAGAGGAGCATGTGTATCATTATTCATTATGGATAAGCTACAACTGACACATCTCCTTTACGCTGTACAACTGCGAGATCCCACTCACACCTCCTCGAGGATATCCACCAGGTCTTCATCGAGGTCCTCTCTCCTCTTCTGCGCCGCCCTCCTGTCGTTCTCATCCAACTCTCCCACGTGGGGCAACTTGCAGTGCTTCGCTCTATCCTCTGCGCTCCCCTCCAGCGCATAGAGCATGTTCTCCCCGCCCCTGCGCTCGCTGCACCGGTGCCGCATCACGATGGCAAAGACAGCCCTCGCATTCTCCGGCCGAACGTACCAGTCCTCGACCTGCGTCTCCGGTCCGAACACAGCAGCAGGCTTGGGCCTCTCGCCCGCCTTGCTGGCCCAGTCGCCCATCCCGCCCTCGCCGACCGTGAAGGGCGTCGCGGAGCGTCCCGAACGTTTCTTCCATGCCGCCATCGCCTCCCTCCATCCGGGAGGTAGGTGGAAGGAGGACGACAGCACTGTGTGCGCGCGCACGAAGGCGTCCAGACTCGCCGTGGCTGAGCGGGACAGCTGCGCCACGAGCGTCGGGTGCAGGGCTAGCGCTGAGACGAGGTTGGAGACGTAGATCTCGAGCGGCGGGTGCATGTGCGTCGGGATCAGGAGCGAGCGCACATCCGCCACGTACCCCGGGTCGAGCAGGGCATGCACCCCCAGACCGGCCGGCGGCGCCGTCGGGACAGGCAGCGTCGCCATCCGGATCGAGCACGCGAAGAGGTTAAGCTGGTGTCAGTTGAGAGTCTCGAAGAAGACTTACCAGCCACGGCGGGAAGGCGTCATAGTCCTCGTCTCGGACCCAGATGAGCAGGGCGTCGTTCCCCTCCACCTCGCGGCGTAACTTGATCGCAACGGGGGAGGAGACGTGCTCGAGCCCCGTGACGACGCACGCCTGAGCACCAGTCAGCGAGACAGAGGACGCCGTGCTGTGTGCGTTCAAGTGTAGGAGTTTCGTCCGGAAGCCGAACACGCTCTCGCATAACTGTATTATCGTCAGCTTCACCAACGGCGAAGCAGCTTACGGTTACGGCTTGCCTCGTTGCTCGGCCTATGGCCCCGCCTGGTCGCCGGCTTGAGGACACGTCGACGTCGAGGATGATGCCGCCCCCGCCCCCGCCCCAGCCTCGGTTCATCAGTGTCATGAGCCAGAGAGCGAGGAGGGTGCCGTCTGGCACCCAGCCTTGTAGCTCTGCCCGCCGGGAGAGATAAGACACAAGCTCGGAGACATAGTTTGGGACACCCGGTGAGGGGATCTCCTCCATCCTGCGAGGCCCTTCTGTCGAGTTCCCGGGTTCCAGGTTGCCGGCTGATGCTGCAGCTCGTCGTGGGGGTGGGGGCTTGTAGACGGTGTCGGAGGAGCACCAGAGGGATGCCGCCGCTTGAGAGTATTCTGAGAGGGGCCACGGTACGAAGCAATGTTGTCGGTTGAGAAGAAGTTGTAGTGGATCGATCCACGAGGCTCAAACTTCTTCGATTGTGCTCTAGCTGCCCTCGCTGCGTCATGTGTCTGCGTGTGGTGGCAACTTTCCTCCCGCCAGGCACGCGCCGATCGTCCTAGCGGGGGCCATTATTGTTGTCGCGCAATCCAGTCACCTCCACCTCCAACCTCCACCTTCCCCGTCCGCCCCCTTGCTGATCCAGACGCGCCCTTCCTCCCTTCCAAATGTGCTTTCAGCGTTGTCCACATCGTCACACGCATCGTCACCAGTCACCAGATCAACCGCGGCCATGGTCAAGCTGCCTCCTTTGGAGCGCTATGTCGCCATAGGTGCGTCGGTCACCGGCGTAGGGGCACAGCAGCTGGTGGCCGAATTGTATGGAACCTACAGCTGACGACAGACTGCGAGATGGTGCTGACGACGAAACACCAGCTGGCGCGGTGAGCTAAGCACTCGTTCAGATAGCTGACAGCAGCATCGCGCTCGTCGACCACCAGTGCCAGGTCCTGTACCACTCCTACGTCTTCGTGCATCCCCATAACGTGAGGGACTACCAGACCAAGTGTGAGCTATCATTCTACCCGTCTCCCCAGCTGACACACAGACAGCGGGATCCGGGCAAAGGACCTGGAAGGAGGTACGTACCCCAACATAGCTACAGGGCTTCTGGTACCAGCTGACCCCCAGCCCCGACGTTCGAGCAGGTCTTCGCGACTGTCATCCCGCTGCTGAAGGACAAGATCCTGGTCGGGCACGCGCTCTTCAACGACCTCCAGGCGCTGGGGCACAGGCACACGTACGAGGACGTCCGCGACACGGCGCTGTTTTACCCCCTCCGCACTCGCGTGGGATGCACGCAGGACGGCGTGTTCCCGCCCCTGAAGGCGCTCGCGAAGGAGGTACTTGGTAGCGAGATCCAGGAGGGAGAGCATGATCCGGTAGGTCCCCAACAGGGAGCAGCTGGTGGGAACGACGCGTGACAGCTGACAGCCAGGTGCAAGATGCTCGCGCGACGATGGCCGTCTTCCTCGCTGTGCGCGAGGAGTACGAGGCTATGCTCGCTCAAGGGGGAGACATTGCGCCGATTCCTGAGTGAGTTGTGGGTGGCTCTCCAAGCTGACGACCAGTTCTTATGCCAGGTGGTACTGGTAACTCGGATGCCAGCTTCTCGTAGTGAGAGCCAATGAATACCAGTCAATGTTGGTCTGTTGAGCTGATGTCAGTCAGCACTACCTCAGGAAGGGGAGCGCCTCAATCCCTTGCTCGGAGACGCACAGCCTCGACAGTCAGGCGCTCATCGCAGCCCGATACGACTTCAAGTTTTGGCTCTCGGACGAAAACGAACTAACCGCAGTGTCCTGGTCCTCCCTCCAATCGTCAGTTGTTGTTCACTTGCAGTAAAACTGACAAGCAGCCCACTTCGTTCTTCAGGATGCATATTCACTTATCGTTTGGTTTCTTAGACTACTTCTTTCCTATCATTTCTGCAAGACTTTCGTTCTAGATCCGAGACATTAGCTGCCACTTCTCAGTGGCCAGATTAGGGACTCGTCGCTGTCAGGATTGGGAGGTGGGGAAGGAGTGTGTGTGAACGGTCGACACTTAGTAGGTGCTTCCGTGGCCCGTGGCGCCCTCGCCGCGCTTGATCGCCTCGCCCTCGAGCACCTTTGCCTCGTCGTGCGACATCTTGCCGCTCATCACCTTCATCTCGCCCTTGATCTTGGCCATGAACCCGACCTTGCCCTTCTTGCCGCTCCCGGTCGAGCCGACGCTCTCGTTGCGGCTGTGGCCCGTCGCGCCCGTGGCGGTCGTGTCGTGCGTGCCGGTGGTTCCCGTCGTGCCGTGCGTGCCGGTGGTACCCGTGGTGCCAGTAGTGCCGGTCGTGCCAGTGGTGCGGGCAGTACCGGTGTTGGCGGCCGTGGTGCCGGTCGTGGCGTCGTGATGTCCGGCAGTGGTGCCGGTGGTGCCGGTAGTAGCACCGGTGCTAGTGGGGGTAGAGCCAGGAGTGCGGCCGTGCGCCGCATCCTTGACACCCTCCTTCACATCGCGGGTGGTGGAGCCAGTGTTGTGGCCCGTGCCGGGGGTTCCGCCGGTGGTTGTGCCAGTGGTGCCCGTAGTACCAGTGGTGGTGCCAGTGGTGCCAGTGGTGCCGGGGGTAGAGCCGACGTGGGTCTCCTTGACGGGGCTTGAGGTCGTGCCAGTAGTTCCAGTGGTACCAGTAGTGCCAGTAGTTCCGGTGGTGCCAGTTGCACCAGTAGTGCCAGTGGTGCCGGGCTTGTTACCATGAGCGACGTCACGACCGGCAGCCTTGATGTCCTGGGTTGTGGAGCCGGTCGCGTGGCCGGTACCAGGGGTGGAGCGGGCGGCAGAAGCTCCGCCAACGGCGGCACCAGTACCGGCTCCGACGCCGGCGGCGGCGGCAGCGGTCTCGGCAGTGTGGTGGGTCGAGTCGTAGTGGCCTGCACCGAGACCTGCGGCCACAGGGGCCGAGATGCCGGACTGGCCAGTACCGGTGGTACCGGTGGTACCAGTGGTGCCCGTGCCGTTAGTACCAGTGGTGCCAGTGTGGCCGGTGGTAGTGCCAGTGGTGCCAGTGTGGCCGGTGGTAGTGCCCGTAGTGCCTGTGGTGCCAGTGTGACCAGTGGCACCGGTAGTGCCAGTGGTGCCAGTGGTGCCGGTGGTGCCGGTGTGGCCAGTGGTGCCAGTGGTGCCGGTGGTGCCGGTGTGGCCAGTAGTAGTACCAGTGGTGCCACTGGTGCCGGTAGCGGTGCCAGTGTGGCCAGTGGTAGCAGTACCCTTCTTCAGAGCGTACGAGGCATCCTCTGGGTGGCCGGGACGCTCAGTGTTGACCCAAGCGCCGGCGGAAGCAACGCTCGCATCAGTAATGGGAGGGTTGTGACCAGGCGAGCCGTGGTTGTGCCACTCGTCGGGGTGAGTGACGGTGTGGTGAGCGGTGTAGAGAGTGCGGTGGGGAGTGTGGCCATGGCCAGTACCGGACTGGGCAAGGGCGTACGAGGCATCCTCCGGGTGACCGCGACGCTCGGTGTCGACCCAGGCGCCGGCGGAGGCAACGCTCGCATCAGTGACGGGAGGGTTGTGGCCGGGCGAGCCGTGGTTGTGCCACTCGTCGGTGGTGTCCTTGTGCTTCTTGTCCTTGTCGTGGTGGTGGTGGAAGAGGCCGTGGTGCTTGTGGTGACCCGAGGTGCCGGCAGTAGTGCCCCCAACAGCACCAGTGCCGGTGTCGAAGTGGCCGCCACCAGCACGCTTCTCCTTCTCGGCGAGCGCTGCCCACTCCTGCTCAGTCATGACGAGAGTGCCGTCGGGCGTGCGGTGGGTCTGGGCGCCCTCAGCCCACTCCTCGCGCTCCTTGGCAACGTCGGCGTTGGTCGCCTCGACGCCGACAGGAACAGCGTCCTTGGCAGCACCGGTACCGCCCGAAGCGAGGATGGCAGTGTCAGCACCGCCGGGGTCGGGGTGGTGGTGCGCGCGAGCCGCCATGGAGGCAGGCACGTCAGTGAAGCCGGGCACATCGTCAACCATCGCGTCCTGCTCCGAGGCGATGAATCGCTCGGCGCCGTCGCGCGGCTTGCCAGCCGAGGGAATCTCGGCCTCGCGGGTGCGGTAGCGCTCGATGGCAGCACTGTCGCGAGTGGACGTGTGCGACAGCTGAGGGTCGCGAGACTTGCTGTGGAACAGGCCACCGGCGTGCGACGAGTGGGACTGAGTGTGCGACAGGTCCTGGCCATGCTGGTTGTGGTGGACGGCCGCGGCGCCAGCGGCGCCTCCAGCGGCAGCACCGGCGGCAGCGCCGAGAGCAGTGCCCTCGGTCTTGCCAGTGGGGTAGCGGTCGCGCTGGCTGGCGGTGCCGGACGAGGTAACAGAGCCGCTGTTAGCGGGCACACCGCGCTGCTCAGAAGCGACAGCGGAGGTGGTACCAGGGTGCGAACCCGTGGCGCCAGTGGTGCCGTGGGTTCCAGTAGTACTAGTGGTCCCGGTGGTCCCGGTAGTACCGGTAGTACCGTGGGTTCCAGTGGTACCAGTAGTGCCAGTGGTGGTGCTGGGGTGCGAGCCGGTGCCAGTGGTTCCGGCGACACCAGTGCCGGTAGTACCAGTCGTACCCGAGGTGCCGGTAGTACCAGTAGTTCCAGTGGTACCCGTGGTGCTAGGGTGAGTGTTGTGCGTCGAGTCGTAGTGACCGGCGCCCAAGCCCGCCGCAACAGGAGCAGACACACCGTGGCTGCCCGTGCCAGTGGTACCGGTAGTGCCAGTGTTTCCAGAGGTGCCAGAGGTGCCAGTGGTGCCGCGCTGGCCAGAAGTGCCAGAAGCGCCAGCGATGCCAGAGCCCTGCTGGGTGCCAGTAGTGTCACCGGTACCAAAGGTGCTACGACGGGTGTCGTCGTTGTCGCGGGTGCGCGAGTGGCCGTCGTCATTCACGACAGCAGCGTTGGACGCGGTGCGGTCGCTCTCCGTGAGGTGGGTCTTGTGAAGTTGAGACGTGACGCCGGCGACGCCAGCGCCCACGGCACCGCCGGCAGCACCGGCGCCAGCGGCGGTCTTCCAGCCAGCACCCTCGCGGGCGCCGGTGGGGTCGTGGTCCTGATACTCGCGGGAGTCTTCCCAGACATCGTTAGACTCCTGGCGCGTGGGGACACGCGAGGCAGACTCGGAAGGCGTGATGTTGTCGCCGCCGGTGGACTGGTAGCCCTGCTGCCTGGTGTTGCTGTTGTAGGCACCAGAGGTACCCGTGGTACCAGCACCAGTGCCGGTGGTGGCACCCGCTCCGGTACCAGTACCAGTCTGGCGCTGGATCTGCTGACCAGTGCCAGTGCCAGTAGTGCCCGTAGCGCCAGGAGTGACGATGGGCGTGCTGGACGCGGTAGAGGTGGCTGAGGCATCAGCGGGAGTTCTGTCCGCGCCTGTGTTTCTGGTGGGGCTGTGCTCGACGGGGTTGCCCTCGGAGCCTCCGTGGATGGCGGTGATGGAGGCGGCCGAGTCAGCGCGGAGAGGGCCGCGCCTTGTCTCGCTCGCCTACACGACGCTCTTCCGATCTGCGCCGGTGGAGGCAATCATCGCCTCGCGGTTCCCACCTTCGGCCGTGTCAGGTCGAGTCACCATGACGGCCTCCGTCGACGTACCGGTGTTGTTGCCGCCAACGCCGCGCTGGCCTTGGCCTTGCTGCGCGTACGACGACTGGTCCTGCCCAGAGTGGGGCTGGATGAACTGCTGGTTGCTCTGAGTACCACCAGCGCCTCGAGCACCGCCAGTGGTGTCGTGGCCGCCGGCACCGCCAGTACCGCTCGAACCGCCACCACGGTACAGGTTGTCGGCGGTGTCAATGCTGTCATAGCTAGCCTCATCACCGACCTCGTCAATGAAGTAAGCGGTGGTGTTGTCGTCGAGCGCAACGGCCTGGACGTCCTGCGTTGGGTTCGGGGACGCGGGAGCGTTCGAGCGCTGGGTCTGCTGCTGCGACGAGGCCTTGGGAGTCTCGGAGCGCTGCTGCGAGGTCGCGAATGACTGCTGGCTGAAGCCCTCGGGATAGTTTGAGGAGCGCTGCTGCTGTGGCGGGGCGCCTCGAATGCCATCGAAAGCCTGTCCGACGTCATCGGAGAAAGACTTCTCGCCGGTTCCTGCTGGTCAGTGTTCAGTCGTCGATCGCGTACTAACCTCCGGAACCGCCCTCGGCGGCCCGCTTGGCAGCAAGTTGCTCGCGGGTCAGGCCTGCAGTGTTGGGCTGGCCGGTGGCGGGGTTGATCGAAGTGCCGGGGCGGGGCACATTGGCCGACGTCGCCAGGCCGCCGCCAGTGACCGAGCTCTGGTTGTACTGGTCGGCCATTACGGGGCACTCGGTTGGTCTGTTTGCTGTGTGCTGTTTGCGAACGGGTTATACACAAGGTACGAAGAAGATGATAGTGATGTCAAGACAGAAGGAAGTACGGAAATGACACTGGAATGAGAAAGAGATGGTTAGAAGGTCAGCGTAGGTGTTTAGTCCGGGGGGGTGTGGGTCCATCGTTCGCGGATACGACTTCGCAATTGGAGTCCCTGGTGGACGGTCGGTCTTGGTGGAACGCTGCGAGGGCAGTAAGGTTGAGGGGGTGTGGTCATGTCTCGAGGTGTGGATCGGTGAACGGGTGACGTCATTGTGCACTCTGGGTATGAGGACTGATGCAATCGCAGGTGGAGGTCGTTGCTGCAACGAGTAATAATAGTCCGAGCTGAGTGGAGGTTGCTCAGTTCTAGAGGGCTCTGTGTTGTGAACACGTGACTTGGCTCGGTCAAGACATCTTCCGACCGGACTTCTGGAGCATCGCATCGGAGAAGACGCAGTCCCTCTGGTTAGGAGGCGAAGGCTGGTTCCAGTTTGAGCCTGGTTCCAGTCCAGTTGCGGATCACGAAGCCGCAAGGGTGGCACTTGACGTTGTGGTGCGACCTTCTCCGAACTGTCACGCTGCTGTCTAAGAAAGACGAGGTGGCGAGCAGCGGCGATGTTTATGTACTGGCTGCGCGGCTGCGAGAGTGGAGCATGTTGCATGCTGCAAGATCTGTTGTTCCTCGCCCCTGCACTCTGCGATCTGCCTACTCGGTTCAGCAGTCCTGCGACGTCCTGTGGAGTCCTGTGGATCCTGCAAAGCTTGCGGACTGCGGTTCGTCACCTTCCCTCGCTTCTTCGCCCTGCGCAGGGACGGGCAACGTGCGGCGCGGATCAGAATCGCGCCGCCGAACGCCGCTGATGCCTTCCTTTGTAGACAAGCTTTCCTGGAATCCTTTCGCAGACTCCTGCACACGGACAGTTCCTAAAGCCTATAAGCCATCCCTTCAACCCGCCGTGCACGCCGTGCAGCACGCCGCAGCAAGCCGCTGCGCAGCAGGTGGCAGTGTCGGCCTACTCGGGCCCGCGTCGCCTCTTGCATTCTTTCATACTCGGCGAAAGCCGTTGCATCGTCGGCGGCGTTAGCATGTCCCCCGTTGTGGGCATTTGGGCGGTGGGCCGCACTTGACACGGCGGGTTCTTCCGATCCGTCAGCGTTTCGCAGTGGATACAGCGATCATTAAAGATCGTCTTGCAAGCCCTGTGCATCTTGACGATCTTGAAATGGGATCTGGACACAGCCTCGGATGTCTTTCCGCCCCGGCCGCCTCGTTATGCCCGGTCAGCTTTCCGAGTCCGCCGGCCCAGCCTCCTGCTGACTTGTGTGGCTGTTGCGATCTGAATTCAACAGCGCCTCGTCCACAAGTGGAAGACTACGAGCAGGAGACGGAGCCCGAATGCATAGTCTGCATAGGTTAGAGGTGCAGCGAGCATGCGCGTGCAGCCGTCTCCAACGGAAGCCCAGTCCAGGGCGCAGCGTCATCGCTCGTGCCAACGGGCCAGCGGGGAATCCTAACCTTGTAAAAGTGCGCTACCCCTCTGATCAGTCATCGATCGTGATCGTCGAAACCTTGCTCTCAATTCGTCTTTGGGCATGTGCTGCAAGGGTATGCTAGTGCCGCGGGTCAGAAGCACATGCACAAGGGCACACAGGCACATGGGGCGGAGCTACGGCGTCATCAGAGCTTGCCAAAGCTTGCCTCGGAGCTCCCGACGACCCGTGGGCTCCGAGGGCGGAACGCGGAGCTCATTGGCTGTCTCCGCCGAGGTACCACATTAGCGAAGTCGCACGTCGTCCCGAGCCTAGAGCCCACCCACCCGTGTTCATTAGCGAGGGCGATCGTGCTGATCGCTTTCCGCATGACGCATGATCCGCATGATGACCAGGATCCGCAGGGGAAACGTGTGATCGGATCGTAGACGATCGTTAAGATCGACGAACGGCGATCAGGCCAACGTATAGGTCGCACGATCGTGCACAACAGTCTCAGAATAGAAACTGTGATCGATGTACCCGCCCGCCTCGTGCAATGTGCGCAATGTACGGGTACTGATGAAGAGGTGTCACCGCTACGTAACCGCACTCGTGGACTGAGCGCGGCGTCGAGCATGACTATTGGGCCGCACATGTGTTTGGGGCGCAGCCATCGGCTTCAGCTTCAGCCCGCTTCAGACAGCAGACGCCGCCTCGAACGCCGGTGACGCCGGCGACACGATACACCGGCCACTTCCACGCCGTCCCAGACGCCGTTGCACCTCGTTACGGTTGTGGGCGGCGCCAACCCGGCGCCAACCGCAGCCTGGCGGAGGACTGCCCGCCAACCTGCAGTTGCCAAGAGGGGGGCGTTCAGCCGTGTCCAGCCGTGTCCACACATAGCACACAACGTCAGCCCTGCTCGGATGCCCCAAGCTCAACTGGGACAGGTGCAAAGGTGCGGCACTCGCAGGCCTGGCGGACATGCTGATATCGCCCAGCGAGCGTCAGTAACGACGCAGCATGAGTATACTGACTGTGCATTTCGTGGCGTAGCACCAGACGCCGGGGGAGCCACAACACGTTTGCAACGCAGGTGGCATGGTGCACACGTAAACTGCCAGCCTGCCAAGCCGCCCGACAAGGCTATCGCAGGCTATCACTAACCGGAAGCTGGAGCAGCCACCCACGCATACCCGCCTCTGCGTGGGGGTATTGACGGCCCGTATCCCGGTCGCGCCAGTCGCCGTATCGCCGTTCTCCCCGGACCGGCTTGTTCTCTCTCAGCTCTCGGTCCGTATTCCTCGGCTTGGAGCTTAGCAAGATCTAGCGGTCTCGGCGAGAAGCGACGGCACGTCGGTACGTCGGCACGCTCGGAGGCTAGGCCTGTCGGACCGGCTGCGAATTGTACCATTGCAGTAAGCAGGAAAGTAGGGCCGAGGGTATGGTGCCGAGGGATCAGCGTGACGTCTGTGTCTGTCGGTCTGTCGCGTCTGCCGGACCACTCCTGCGCCGCTGCGCCGGTTCTACGCCGGAGCTTGCGGCTGCTGGGCGGCTGCTGGGTGGAGCAGATCTGGCAGGCTGGCAAGTCCAGTGGCGCCCGGCGGTCCAACGTACAAGCAGTACCAGCAGTACCTGCGGCCCAGCAATTCTGCGGTGTTGCGCCACGATTCAGTCGCCCTGCAGTCGCCCTGCAGTGCTCCTCAACGCCACCAGCGCACGCCAGACATGACAATTCACCATCTGAATGCTCGGTGTAAGGTGCCTTGCGCCTTTTTGGGCCTTTTGGCGCCTCCGAACGCCTCGTATTCTAGTGGGTGAGACAGGCCCATTCTGATGTCAGTAGTTCTGCCAGTTCTTTCAACTCTGCAAGCTCTGCGAGCTCTGGCCCGTTTCGAGCCCACCCATTCCAACTGTTCCACGGGCCACGCACCGAGACCACCGAAGACGCAAACCGGGGCTGGAAGGGCGCTGCAGGGAATCACGCCTCGTCCTGCAGGCATGTCTCCTTTCCTGCAGTATCCTAATGCATGCTTATGTCCTCACTTATACACTTACCTGTGCGCGTGTTTGCTCCCTGTCCAGCCTTGTAGTACGTTGTTTATTGTCCACCTAATGCACCGAAGCCATGACAGCCCAAGGGGGCCGGACCGCACGGCTGGATTTAGAACTCTCGTGAAGCAGTACGACTCCAATCTCTCGCTGTTCTGATGGTGTCGGATTCCCCGTATGCCCTGTACCCCCGTACCCCCGTGCCCCGCACTGAGTTGCTCAGTTGTGCGCAGCGTTCAGCCGCGAGGAACAGCTAGCGAGGAGGGCACGAGGAACGCGTGAGACCTCCCACACCTGCCAAGTACGCCTGATGGACGGCTTTCGCAGCCCAACAGCGAGCGCGCGAGCGCTTACGGCGGATAGTGCGCGGGGAAGCACATCACATTTCACGGGTCGTCCGGCTCGGGAGGGGGCGCGGGCAGCGCGCTTGCGTACTCCTCTCGGCTGATCCACTGTGCCTTCTTGCCACTTGCCATGCTTGCCAGTGTTGCAGTGGTGCCATGAAGCACTGCACAGCTGGACCGGCAACTGTCAGCCAGCCTCGCTCGCGAGACATTCGCCGCCTCAGACACAGATCTCGCAGACGCGCAGACACCGCGACATGCGCGACAGCGACGCGTCGGCGGCGGCCATGAGTAATGAACCAGGGGCTCAGCACGGAGGCAGGCCTTATCGCGCCCTTCGTCGATATCCTGCAGGTTGCCAGATTGAGCTGGGCGGCTTGCGTCAGGAAGAGCAGAGCGTTGTGCTCGCGAGCAGGAGAGGAGAGGGGCGCAAAGTTGAACAGAGACGAGGTCTGGAGCCCAGAGCCCAAGGGGCCAGACTCGCCAGGTCGAGCTGCATGCTTTCCCTGAACGCCTTGCTTAGTTGTTAATTCTAATGGTTTTTCCTAATCTACCCTGAGACTGTTCAGATGCCTGAGATCCTGGTCCTGGTCCTGGTTCTGTCCTGCAGGCCGTATCATCATCATTCACAGACGTACAGACAGACGGGTTGGAGCTGTGCGCCGGTTTGCAGGAACCGGGGTGCGCAGCCTGGTCTACCTGCGTTAAACTTTTACGAGAGGAGTGCGGGGGCCTGTCGTGGCATGTTGATGTGCAGGGGGGATGATGATGCGTTGGCCGTTGGCGCACAAGCGAGCGGAGGAGGGTGCCGGCATGACCGGGGAAGCTTTGGCTGATGCAGTCAGTCAACGGGCGCTCCGGCGCACGGCGTTAATACCCTTCGGTCCCTTTAACGCTCCCTCGTCTCCCTCCCCCCCCCCTGCGCCTCTCTGCACTCGATCCCTCACCATCCCTCGTCTTCCCTCACGTCCGCTCCCTGTCTGTCCCTCACCCGTCCCTGCCGGCACCATCATCCTCCTCATTGTACAGCTTTCCTCCCTGTCCACCCGGAACCCAAAGCGAACAGCACCCAGCCAGCCAGTGCGGCCAGCCAGCAAGCCAGCCTGCGAAGCTCGCTCAACATTTTGCCTCCCTCGTCAGCCTCGAAAACACGTCCCCGTGCGACATACCCAGCCTGGCCCCTTCCTCCACATCTCTCTGTGCACACATCTTTCTCCATTATCCATTCCTCTACCCCCCTCCTCATCCTCCTCCGACATCCTCCTTCCCCCTCGTGCCACCGTGCACATCCCAACTGGGCGACCGAACATCCCCTCCGCCTAGCGTGATTCGCAACTTCAGGCTCTCGTCAAGACGAAACATTCACCCTGACGAGGTGTTCTTCAACCCAACTTAAAACTCGAACCACGAGATCGATCCACGGACTCAAGTTACCACCACTTCACAGCGCACGCATCGACAACTTGCGAATCACTCAATCCACCCTCTTCCCTCCCGACACTCACCACCTACGTCTAGCCTCACCTTCTTGTTGCCATCAAATCGCTCTCTTCGCCGCCTAGAAGGATCCATCGTCTGCGCCCCCCAAAGACTTCCCGACGCCAACGCTAGTCGCGTGACGGTCTACTCGCCTTCCTCGAGATGAACACCCCCGGCACCGGCCCCTCTTCATCATCCGGGGCGTCTAAAACTTCCAAGTTCAAGCTGGACCCCATGTCGCTGCTCCTTCCGCACGAACGAGCAGCGATCCAGTCTTCCAACCCGTCTTCGTCATCCTCCAAACAGCCGGCTGCGTCGGTCCCCGCGGCTGCTAAGCCTGCCCACAGCAAGGACCCCGGCACGTTTGTGGGCGGATTCCGCGTCCCAGCACCCCCAAGCACGAGCCAGCCCATCCCTGCTCTGCAGCAACCTACCCGTGAGTTGGATGACATTCCCCTGCCTGCCTTGCTTCTGAGATCGTCCTCCGATCGAGCCTAGGTTGAATCTGGGCGATCGGATCGAAAATTACCTTGTGCATCATTGCAAAGACCACTAATTGTCACCCCGTGCTCCACACCGTCGGAATGCAGGCGTGTGCCTACTTGCGCAATCTCTCCCAGAGCCGTATCGGCTGACACTTCCGCAGACTTTGTCCCAGTTCCGACAGGACAGGCCGCCCCTCTGTCCCCACCAGCATCGCTCATGTCGACACCGCCCTCCGTGTGGGACACGGCGTCGTCATGGGAAGCCATGGAGAACGTTGTCGAGACTCCCGACGCGTCGTCAACGTCGTCGCCGAACGCCGCCTGGAACCGATTCGGACGGCGGCCAGCCCCTGGCCTGTACAAGTCGCCCAGCGTTCGCACGAGTGGCCGCGCGCGGCTACAGGACTGGGAGATTGTGGAGACGCTGGGAACAGGAACGTTCGGACGGGTGCTGCTCGTCAGGCAACGGCCGTCATACCGCCCGGCGTCCTACCACCCCATCTTCCCGCACTTATACCAGGCTTCGGATCCGCATGCGCCGTCACCGGCAAGCACGCAACAGGCCGACGGCCAGCTCCCACATTTCGCTATGAAGGTTTTGCGCAAGTCGGAGATCGTGCGGTTAAAGCAGGTCGAGCACATCAACTCTGAGCGACGGATTCTCGAGCGCGTGCGGCATCCGTTCATCGTCGAGCTGTATGCGACGTATCAGGACAACCTGAACGTGTACATGCTGCTGTCGTACATCCCCGGAGGCGAGCTGTTCAGCCACCTGAGACGAGCTGGACGGTTCTCGGCCGATGTCACGCGGTTCTACCTCGCCTCGATCGTGCTCGCCATCGACTACCTGCACCAGCAGAACATCATCTACCGCGACCTGAAGCCGGAGAACCTGCTGCTCGACCGCACCGGATACCTTCGCATCGCCGACTTTGGATTCGCCAAGGTCGTCGAGGACCGAACGTTCACGCTGTGCGGAACACCCGAGTACCTCGCCCCGGAGATTGTGCTGTCGCAGGGCCACGGCAAGGCCGTCGACTGGTGGGCGCTCGGCATTCTCGCCTTTGAGATGCTCGCTGGCTACCCGCCATTCTTCGACGACCACCCGCTCGGCATCTACGAGAAGATTCTGCGCAACGAGATTGCGTTCCCGTCGCACATCGATCCGTATGCCAAGGACCTGATCCGCGGCCTGTTAACGGCGGACAGGACGAAGCGTCTGGGCAACCTGCGCGGCGGAGCGAAGGACGTCATGAACCACGCCTGGTTCGCTGGCGTCGACTGGCGCAGCCTCGAGCGCAAGGAGATTGGCGCCCCGATCGTCCCCCGCGTCGGCAGCATGAGCGACTCGCAAAACTTCCAGCGCTACCCGCCGCCGAAACCGACCGAGCTCCCCGGCATCTTTGGCCAGGAGTACGACGAGAGCGAGGACCAGTACGCGGCCATGTTCCGCGAGTTCTCCTTCCCGCGCGTCGGCGAGGACGACGCGATGGACGAGGAGTGAGCCCCCCGGGCGAGCGTGAGCGAGCCTGAGTCGGGCCCGAGTCCCAGTGTAGTTAGACCGTTGTCACGAATGACAACGCCGCAGCAGGGGAAGCGATCCCGCCCCCTTCGCGCGGCCCGGACATTCACCACCACATGTGTTGTAGACTCTCGACGAGTCTTGCTAGAACCATTAGATTTTGTTCAACTTTCGCCTCTTTTTTTGACTTCCTTTATTTATCCATTTTGAGCCAAAAGCCGCGCGCTGCGAAACGCTTCCGCGCAGGCCGTGTAGATACTACAGAGCTACTTGTTATGCTAATAGTGCTTCCAACATGTCAAGTGGCAGCTGACTTTTCGTCTGCTGTAACGAATTGAAAGCAGTCCATGGTTATCTAAGCGAGGCAGAGAAAGGCTCTCCAAGATCCTGATCCCTTGCATGTCTGCGTCCCCCTTGGCATTCAAGCGTAAACCTTCAAAGCAGTGCAGCGCGAGAAGAACAGATTCGATCGTGTGACGGTTAGTACACAGGATCCTGGCGCACAATGCCTTTCGGAAGGGATTCTGAGTTTGGAGTCTGTGAAGGTGTGTTGCGTTTCTGTCATCTAATCGAACATTCTACTCCCGCCCGCCACTTGAGGGGGCGTGCTCGCTACCAGGGGACTTCTGGCGGCCACTTGGCAACGGTTCCTCACGGTTTGTGATGTGAGCTCTTCACTGTATCAAACAGAGACAAGGTACGGGCGACGCTCTGTTCCTTCCCACTTCTCATCACTAGTCTCCACAGACACCCTCCCCATCCTCCCCACCCTCCTCAAGTCCTTCTCTTCTCCCGCCCAGCCTACCCTCGTGTTGAGCCGCTTGGGTCGGTATCCCTCTCCTCTTCTCCAATCACGCTCCCCAATTCTCCCTATCCATCGAGAAAGGGCAGTAGGTCGAGCAGGATCATGCTCATGGCAGCAACACTGTTTGCATAAGTCTGTGTGAGGCTGTGTGAGGCTGTGTGAGGCTGTGCAAGGATCGGCTTGGACGTGTCTGAGGGCGGACTGGCGTGTCTCGAGTTGGGGGGCCAGATGGAATGGAAGGCGAGAGTCGTTGGGTGACTAGGACCGATCTCCCGATAGAGCATAGGGTTTGAGGGAACAGCTGCGCCTTTCATACTAGAGACCAGGGAGTTTGTGTGAGGATGACAAGCGATGTCAGTAGCATGCGAGCTGGAGTAAGAGAAGTCAGTTCAGAGTAAGCGCAATTTCGTGAGTTTTCGAGAATATTCAACAATCAGCGTAAGTCGAGTGCCGAGCCATTCCCAGACAATGAAACTCTCTCCTGCAGATCGGCTTCGCGCTAGTGCGCCCCATGAGCGTGCCTGCGCCCTGCACACGGGCCCAGACTGCCACCAAAGCCCCTCCCAGCCGCCACACCCCCGCCACACCCCTCCACACGCCAATGTGGCACCTCCAACTTTACACCTCCTCACGAGACATCTTATGGATACATCTTCCTCGTCTTCCGACGCATCTACAGCGGCCATTCGAGCTCCTGCGACAAATTCTCATGAACTGCTTTTATCTGCACATACGCGTCCAGTCCGTACGTCCCGAGCTCGCGCCCGATGCCGCTCTGCTTGAATCCGCCAAAGGGGACGCCGGCATGGAGGGGCCCGTACTGGTTGACCCAGATCGTGCCCGCGTCAATCTTAGCGGCGACGCGGGTCTTCTGCCTTGCGTCGTTCGTGAACACGCCTGCGCCGAGGCCATACGTCGTGTCGTTGGCGATGTCGATCGCCTCCTCCTCCGTCTTGAACTTGGCCGTGACGCACACGGGGCCAAAGATCTCCTCGCGGCTGACCTTGAAGTCGGGCTTGACGTCTGCAATGACGGTGGGCTCGACGTAGTACCCGCCCTTGGACTGGGCCCACTTCTGCCCGCCGGTCACGATGCGCCCGCCCTCCTGCTTGCCCGACTCGATGTAGTTGATCACCTTGTCGCGCTGCTGGGCGCTGATCAGGGGCCCGAAGGATGTCTTCTCGTCGGCCGGGTCGCCGATGGCCGCCGCCTCGGCGCGCCGCTTCATCGCGTCCAGGAACTTGTCATAGATGCCCTCCTGCACGTAGATGCGCGAGGAGGCACAGCAGTCCTGCCCCGAGTTGAAGTAGATGCCGAGCGCGGCCCAGTTGGCTGCCTCCTCCACGTCGGCCGAGTCGAACACGAGCATCGGCGACTTGCCGCCCAGCTCGAGCGTGACTTTCTTCAGATTGCTCTCGGCCGCCGCGACGCTGATCTTGCGCCCCGTGATCACACTGCCCGTGAAGGCGACCTTGTCGATGTCCATGTGGCGCGAGATGGCCTCGCCCGTCGTCGCGCCCAGGCCGGGGACCATGTTGAGCACGCCGGCGGGGATGCCTGCCTCCTTGACGAGTTCGCAGACAAGGAGCGCAGTGAGCGGCGTGAGTTCCGAAGGCTTCATGACGATCGTGCACCCGGCCGCGAGCGCGGGGCCAATCTTCCACGCAAGCATGAGCAGGGGGTAGTTCCACGGGATGATCTGGCCGCACACGCCAATGGGCTGGTGCAGCGTGTATGCAAACTTCTCGCCGCCCCACGAGTTGATCGTCTGCCCGTGGATCTTGTCCGCCAGCCCGGCGTAGTACCGGATACAAGCCACCGAGTCGGCGACGTCGCTCTCGCGCGCAATCCGGATGCCCTTCCCGCTGTCGTAGGACTCGAGGGCGGCGAATTTCTCCGCGTCCCGCTCCAGCAAGTCTGCGAGCTTGTTCATCAGCAGGCCACGCGTCTCGGCCGCAATGTTGTTGCCCCACGTCGTCTTGAAGGCCTTGCGCGCCGCCTTGACGGCCGCGTCGACGTCGTCCTTGGTCGCGTGCGAGATGGAGACAATCTTCTCCCCAGTCGCGGGGTTGAGCGTGTCAAACGTCTTGCCGTCGGAAGAGGGGACGAACTCGTTGTCGCTGGGGTTAGCTTCGACGGACACAATCAACTTACATGAAGAGACCGGTTTCGACGGACACAATCAACTTACATGAAGAGACCGGTGGGGATGGTCATCTTGCCCGCGACGGGGACGTCGACCTCGGCGTGGAGGTTGCTCTTGGTCATTGCTTGTGGTGATCAGTGGAGAGTGAGTGAGAGGGATGAGAAAGAGAGAGAAGAGGGTGGTACGTGTCAGCAATACGATAGGCATCGGTTGTGAGGTCATGAGGGCTAGTCGATCCCGACGACTCAGTCAGCCATCCAGAGGCTAGGAAAGCCATCATCAGCGGTGGTGTCACCGGTGAGGAATGCCGCTCAGATTGGAAAACGGTTGACCCAAGATAGCGGGCAACGTCAGGCCACGCGGACATCCGGGGATGGCCGGTGCCACGTGGTTGGCTGTTTCTCCGATCAGGCGGAAGGGATTACCCGGAATCATCCATGGATGTGGGCGCCCCGCGTTGTTGGGCATTCCCCACGCTATGTGTGTTATACGACGGCGGCACGATGGGCGGGGTTCCGAGATCCTGGATCTAGGCAGCCAAGATATGCTACGGAGACACGCAGTCGCTGTGCTAGCTGGAGACAGGGAACTAAGATACCAGATATCAGTCGTCGATACCCCACAGAAGGGTGCGTCACAAGGGCCATGGATGCAGGCAGGTCTTGGCGAGTCACGAGACACCTTGGAACAAGACACCACACGTTCCTCCTCGTGTGTCAACTCGTTCCCCCCCCGCAGTACCCGTAACAATAATACCCCCACGACCCCGCATTCGGTGGCTCCATGGCTCCGAACACACTTGGTACCTTAACCCCTGCGTCCCACCCGACTACCGACTAACCTCCTCCTTCTCTCCCCCCGATCGACATTCTCCCATTCACCCACCTTCCGCCTGATCCACTCAACAACACACGCACCATGAACACCGCCAACACCTCCCAAGACGATGCCGACACCAGTCCCGGAACACGAAAACGACGCACCTTGCGTGCTTGTGATGTGAGTCACCCACCGCCTGTGCAGTACACATCCGAATGCATCGGGTGTCCTCGGTGTCGAGCAAGGCGCAGACGTGGATGCAGATCATGGACAACATTCACTGACCAAACAGGGATGCAGACAGTGAGTCACCAGTGACACGACCGGTTACACACCCTCGGCGCCATTGTCCAACGCTGGGCAGAGGCTGATCAGTGTCCAACAGCCGTCGCATGAAATGTGAAGACGTCCAGACCACGGCGAGTGGTAAGCAGCGGTGCCGCGTGTGCAGAGACAACAGGCAGGATTGCACCTTCAACGCGCCTGTGCTGAAACGGTAGGTCGATGGGCGTGCGTCGGGCCATGTACTGATTTTCCAAGCGGCCCCCGACCGGGTTGGAGGCAACGGCTGCTCGAGCGCTCTGTCTCGCCGCCAGTCGGCAACACGAACACGCTCGGATTGCAACAGGACGGTCAGCAACAGCAGCAGCAGCAGTCATGGAATGCTGGGGCTTCAAACACGGAGGAAGGCCAAGAGCCCCCGAGAAGCAAGCGCCGGCAAAGCACACCTTCCCCCGACGGACAGCCGCGTAGCCGGGCGCAGCAGCGTCTTCCTTTGCTTGGCCTTCCGCCCCCACTCGTCGACCAGCTTCTCGCCGTCTATTTCACGCATGTTCACGTGCGTTATCGGGCCCTGGGTATTCCACTGACGACAGAATGTTTGGCCGCTTATCTACAAGCCTTCGTTCCACCCGCAGACGGCTTCTGCACCCCTGCTATTGGCCATGCTATCTATAGCAGCATGCGTGGCGCACCCAGATCCGAAATACGGTCTTGATAGCAACAAGCTGTTCCACATGGCCGAACGCGCGCTCCACCATTGTCGAATGGAGAACCGGATCGATATCATCCAGTCGCTGATTCTGCTGTCCCTGAGACAGACCGGCTGCGGCGACAAGAATCTGGCGTTCACGTATGCCGGACGAGCTTGCTGCATGGCTCTCAGCATGGGCCTCAACTTGGCACCCGCCCAGCCCGAGTCCCCCGTGGAGGCAGAGACTCGATCAAGGGTTTATGTGAGCTGCATTGTGTGCGTGGAAGCTGACAAAGCAGTGGAACTGCTACATCTTAGACAAGACGTTGGCCGAGGAGACGGGGCGCTCGATCCTCCTCCCCTACCGCCGGAGCTCGACACCCCTGCCGTCCATGACAGAGGCGGACGAGTTTGAGCTGTGGCCCCCGATCCCGTCCTCGTCTCAACCTCTTCCGGAAAGTGTACAGCACTTGACCCCAAGAAGGGGCTATGTCATGAGCTGCTTCGTGTGGACTTGCTATCTTGGCATGGTAGTCGAGGGGATCCTGGAGCTCGACGTTCCTGGGCCACCCAGGCCCCGGCCGAGTGAAACACCTTGGTTCAACCAATGGTCGGCGGAGAAGCTCGAAGAGGAGCGCAAGCAAGTGGTCACGACCGCAGCACGGATAGCCCGAGAGCTGGAGTCCTGGCGCAATGCACTGCCGCCGTACCTCGAGGTCGATCTGCAGGCTAGCCCGATGCCGCATCTGACTATCAGCTTAGCCGTGAGTTACGCTGCTAGTGAAAGAACTGACGGTCAGTGGTACGAGACCGCACAGATCCTGTTGTACTCGCACTTCATCAGAAGCGGGCCGTTGCCCGAAGTGCTTACGCCCGATGCGTCGGCCGAGCACGAGCTCATCTCGAAAGCGCACAGCACGTGCACCGCCGCAGCGGAGAAGTGCGCAGACTTCATTTCGCACCTGGATAAGCACAGACTGCTCTCAGTGACGAGTGCGGATATCATCCACATTCTCGGCCTGGTGACACTGTACGAGGCATTCGATGCCTCGGACCCTGACGAGGAGCTGGCGCACAGGGCGAAACTGACGTTTGCGCAATGCTGCATCTGGCTACGCGACTGCAGCAGTGCGTGGCCGGCGGCATCGGCGCACAAGGTCTTCTTCGAGGGCCTGATCCAGGGCGGAATCAAGCTGAGCTCGACGATTCATGAAACGGAGAGCTCGCCGCAGCCGCTCGACGCGGGTCTGCGAGGGCTGGGCAACAAGCTCCGCTCCCCGCGGGCGGACTTTGACACGACGCTGCCGCCGCTGGGGCGCAGCAGCCTGTTCCAACTGCCGCAGTTCTACTGGAACCAGCTGTCGAATGCGATCCCCGGGCAGAGCACGGCCACATTCTCCGCTGAGGGCAACGTGCTCGGTATTGCGCAGAGCCCCGACATGCCCTTCATTCCGCCGGCCCTGTCGCCCGAGTCGCAGAACCAGCAGACGGACATGTCGCCGTACCAGCGGCAGAACGACTCTGCTCCGCAGCAAGAGTGGCACAAGCAGCAACAGCAACAGACGCAGCCGCAGCAGCCACCCCAGACTCAACCGCAGCAGAACCAGCAACAGCCGCTTCAGCAGCAGCCCCAGCATCATCACCACGGCCACCACCACCATCAGCAACATCACCAACCGCATCAGCAGCAGCAGCAGCAAACCAACCCGGCGCAGAACGCGATGCAGCCAAACCAGTTCTTCGACATGGTGAACTTCAACCAGTCGTGGAACAGTGGAGGTATGGACGCGAACCTGGGTGCGTCGATGGACAACAGTGCTGTCTACTCGGCGCTCATGAACTTTATGGTCGAGGCGGCGCGGTCCCGTTAGTTTATTGCCTTGTTGTATACAGTGTTGTAGGCATATCTGTCATTTTTGGATGTCATCTCAAGAAAAGACTACCAACTAGGAAGTTCCCGGGTCTAACCTATCTTTGCAATGCTGTGCACAAAATGTTGCCCTTATTAAAAGATTGTACGGATGCGATGATTGCTTTGATTGCGATGCGTTTGCGTTGCCTTTACGTTTGACTTGCGTTGCGCGCTAATCCACTCTTTGTCTTTACCAACTTATTCACTTAAATACAACTGTCTCGTTTACTTGATCTGCTGCTCCTCCGGCTCCTCGACGGCCTGGACGACGGTAGTGGTGCCGTTCGTCTTGCCCGGGTCCTCGACGTGCCCCTCAGCGTAGGCCTGGATAAGCTCGTCATTAAGGTCCTCGGTGCGGGGACCGTGGAAGAAGGTCTTCCCGCCAATCTTGGGGAAGTACCAGAACCCAATCGCGAACGCCCACACGGCGGCGCTGACGACGATCGCATAGTTCATAGTGCCGGCCGTCGGGTGCATGTCGGCCGGGAAGCAGAAGAGGACGAGCGCGAACACCATCCACACGCACGCGACGATGGCGACGGGAATGGACCATTTGCCGAGGTACCACGGACCGGGGTGGAAGAGGTGCTTGCCCCACACGACGCGGGCGAAGATGGGGATGCCGTATGCGACATAGGGTCCAAGAATGGCAATGGCGAAGATGGCATTGATGGCTGCCTGGTTCACCGGGTCCGCGAAACCGAGCAGACCTAGCGGAATGCAGCACCCCACTACGAGCCAGACGGTGCGCACGGGCGTGCCGCTGCGCTGGTCGACCTTGTACAGGAAGCGGGAGAAGGGGAGCGCGCCGTCGCGCGCGAACGCGAACGCCTGGCGACTGCTCGGCAGAAGGAGGGAGCACGCCATGCCATAAGACGACACGGCGATGAAGGACCAGATGGCCAGCGTGCCGTTCCGCCCAAAGCCGAGCATGTAGATGTACGCGAGGGGCTGGCCGATGGCGCTGTCGTTGACGTCGGCGACAGAGGGGCCCATGCAGAGCGCGAAGATGGCGAGGATGATCGTGCCGAGAATGCCAGCGGAGCCGATAGATCCGACAATGGCCTGGGGCACGGCGACCGAGGCATTCGCCGCCTCCTCGGAAATACTGACGGCACAGTCAAAGGAACAGATCGTCCACACCGGCGCGAGCATGGAGAGGAAGAACGCGAACCCGTTTGGCCAGTCGTAGAGATTCTCCCACCCGCCAAACGTGAATTTGGCGCTGTTCAGGTGTCCCCTCCGTGCGATGGGCAGGCCGATGATGGTCACGAGGGCAAGGGCAGTGTTGAGGATCACGAGCGGGGTTTGCAGACGCGCGAACAGGGCTGTGCCGTACGCGCAGAAGAAGCCGCAGGTGATCAGCACGCCGCAGTACACGCCGAAGGTTACGCCGACACTCGGCGCGAACGTCTCGTCCGCCACTGAGCCGCACGCGAGCAGGATGCCCGCGCAGCCCCACGCCACACTTGCCGTCGCGCCGACGTTGCCCAGGAACGAGTTGTCTGAGGTCAGCACTGTAGTTTCATATCGTGCACTGTCCGCGAGCACGGGGACTGGAGCCCACGCTCAAGCGCAGATCTGGCCAGACCATGGACTGGCCGATAAGCGCATGGAGCACAGGACTAGCGAGACAGCATTTAAGCTCTAACGCCCGTCCCCCGTGATCCCTGGCAGGTCCGGCGGGGCCAGTTCTCAGCCTCATTGCAGGCTCCATTTCCCGTGCCTTTGCGTTTTCGCAAAAGTCAATGCTCTCCTAGCGATCTAGCGAAGCGATTTGGCGAGCGCAACGGGAGAGTCTGTATGTACTCACAGCCAACCATCCAGGAGAGGAACGCGGCGTACTTGCGCGGCGCGAGCTTGTAGGTCCAGTAGTACAGGCCGCCGGATGTCGGCATGCTCGACGCGAGGTCGGCCATCGCGAGCCCGATGAACATGATGAGGATGGACGAGAGGAACCAGCCCCACACCATGCCGACGGGGCCGCCGTAGGGGAGGTTGTAGAAGATGGTCGACGCGATGGACGGCACGACGCCCATGATACTGAACGCGACGCCAAAGGTCTCGAGACTGCTAAAGTTGCGCTTCAGCTCGGGGCGGTAGCCGAGCCCCTCGAGCGCGGCGTCGTCCTTTGTCAGCCACTCTTGGCCCTCGGGGTCGGCTGTTGAGGCTGTCTTGGACGCATCGAGGTCGCCGGACGCCAGCTTGGACGCCGGCCCCATGTCGTACACGGGCGTCTCGGCCGGGGTGGGTACTCCCATATCTCTGTGCTTTCGGTGGAGGTCCGTTTAGCTCCTCAGCAGGGCGGAGGTGCAGGCGGGATGGCAGGGGCGACCGCGAGCGGGGTCGGGGTCGCGAGGGTGCTGAGGGCGAGGTGTGTGATGGTGCGGGTCGACGCGCTGTACTGCGGTCGAAGTGTGTCTAGGGTGTAAAGAGGGATGTGGTGGTGATCGACTCTAGTGGGGTCGAGTCTCTTGAGATGGCAGCGAAAAACCTGGTCGTGTGAGCCGTGTGGGTGCAGAACGCCGATAAGATCGCCGAGTAATGTAACGGCACGCGGCAGGCCAATGGCGGATGTGGGGTCGCTGGTAGCAGGGTCTTTGGGGGCGAAATCGAGGGGAAGGTCGGAAACTACGGCCTTAATTAGAACCAACGGCGGGGCGAAGAGAAGAAAGACTTCGCTCGGCGTTGAGTAGCTGTAGTTGTTGGTTGGGGTGGTGGATGTGATGACGAGCAGAAGTGAGGCCTTTATGTGTCTTGCTGATGCGATGCGATCGATCGGGGATCTGAGTACGCGATGGGAGCGAGGGTCGATGTACGGGGCCTCCGCCTGGACTACCCGGGTCTGGCGCCGGCCGCTATCGATGGCCTGGCGCTCAAACAAGATACGCTGATAACGCGCCCAAAGTGCCCAGGTACCCTCCAGGTCTCAGACAGAGCAATAGAGATGGGGCGTGTGCTTGTCACCTCTGTTGGACTGGGCGTTTGCGCCTTCTGCGCTAGGCGTATTCACCGTGAGATCGCGGCCTGAAAGTCGTTTGGGCCTGATCTGTAAGCTGGCGCGGGTAATTATCAGCCGTATCTATTGCTCTGGCTTTCGCCGTTACCCGTCCAGGTCCAAGAAAGTTGATGCACAGAGATAACTTTGCCCGTGGGAGCGCAGGCTTGGGTGCGTGCCAGACTTAGCACAGTGCAAGCTGCAGCGTGGGGTCCGCAGATCGCAGCACATAGCCCACCTTGCGCGCATGGCTACATCCTCAGGTCATAGGCCGGGTCTGGCTGGTGGTTGACCCAATGGCAGTAGGCACACGGTCCCTTGTGGGGCCTGGGCTGGCTGCCTGAACAACCAACACGGCGAAATACAGAGTTGGAGATTTCGCAGATCCACCCCCACGCATACCCACCACACCACATGACTAACTTTGTTTCGCCCACCCATGGGGCACCGGCGCTGCTGCCATAGGCTGTCACTTGGCGCCAGTCATATGACATCCGCTGTACACAGGTGTCAACGTGTAGGCTGGAGGAACGAGGAACGCTGGGTCGGCACGACGTGTGTGGATGATCCGGAACACCAGGGCTAACAGGGCTGATTACACGACGGGGTCTGCAGGTGCAGCGGCTACACGCGGGTACGGGGCAGAGGCACCGTGGCGCTGCTGTCCAGTGCCGGGCCAGGATACGGATAACTTCCCCACCATGCGAGCACAATGAGAAAGAACCGGCACGGTCGTCTGAGTATCAGGAATCAGGGCAGACGAGCTTGGGACTATCGAATGCGCCGAAACGCTTGGCCGTGCGAGGCGAGCTGTGCGAGAGTCGCTCCGGGTGGTTGCCGCTGAGTTTATCAGTGCGGCATCCCAAGAAATCGGGCGGCATCTGGGGTATATCTTAGCATATCTTGAGTAGGGCATGAACGGGGAATTTGATCAGCCGGATCTCCCTCACCCTAACTCACCGCCCTTATCTGCCCATTTATCCAGTTCTCCCAGAGAAGGCCCAGCCGTCTGCGATACGTTTCCAAGACACCACCTCGCCGCTCCAGTGCGGTCATGACGTGCATACGCGGTACGCGGGGAACACCTGCATGCATACACGAGCTCTGGCGCCGTACGTCCGCCTGCCCGCTGGCTTGACCGAACCCCTCTCCGACCTCCGAGTTCCGGCACAGTGGTTCCAGCCTCTTGGAGCCGACTACATAATGCACCGAGGCCTGTCAGCATAACTGCATCCCCACCACCCACGAGTCCCAACTCGCTCCCTGCACCCGCGCTCACCACCACCCTCATACCATAACCACCATGGTCACCGACGTCAATGCCAATCTCGCCCACCCGTTAGATCCCCTCACGGCCCAGGAGATCAAGCTCGCCGCGGACACTGTCCGTGCCTTCATGGCCAAGGGCAAGTTCGAGGGAGCCCCTGCGACCCCGCTGTTCAACTCGATCTCGCTTCTCGAGCCTCCCAAGTACGACATCCTGCGCTGGGCCAAGACCTTCACCCCCAAGGAGCTCGCCGCGGTCGGTGCTCAGCTCAAGCCCATCACCCGCCAGGCTGATGTAAGTACTCGGACTCAGCTGAAACAAGATTGAAGCTGACACACAGATCCACATTATCTGCAACCAGTCGAACCAGGCTTTCGAGGCTATCGTCGACCTCCCCTCCAACCTGAAGGGCGAGGACGCCTGCCCCGAGCCCAAGGTCTCGAGCTGGAAGCTTCTCGAGAAAAACATTCACCCCTCGCTCCAGACCGAGGAGCTCCTCTGGGCCGAGGAGATCTGCCGCACCGACCCCAAGGTCAAGGAGGCGTGTGAGGCTGTCGGCCTGAAGCAGACCGACATCTACGTTGACGGCTGGTGCATTGCCGTCGACGAGCGCTTCCCCGGTCGCCGCCTGCAGCAGTGCTTCGTCTTTGCCCGCTCCCGCCCCGGCGACAACCTCTACGCTCACCCCTGTGACCTTATCCCCGTCCTCGACTCGAACTCAGGCGAGATCCTCACGATCGACTACCCGCATTCGCACTCGACGACCGACAAGCACTCTCCCTCCGGCTCAGATGCTTACGCCAAGGCCGAGCCCCGCGAGCGCTTCGCGCCGCCCAAGACCAACCACAACTACCTCCCCGAGCAGATCATGCAGGATGAGCCGAACTTCAAGCTCCGCGAGGGTCTCAAGCCCCTGCACGTCATCCAGCCCGAGGGTGTCTCGTACTCGCTCGCCGGCCGCATGATGTCGTGGCAGAACTGGAACTTCCACATTGGCTTCAACTACCGTGAGGGTCTTGTCATCAGCAATGTCACCTACGATGACGGCGCCAAGGGCAACCGCCCGATGTTCTACCGCATGAGCATTGCCGAGATGGTCGTCCCGTATGCGTCAACAATCTACCCCCACCACCGCAAGCACGCCTTTGACACTGGAGAGTACGGTGTCGGCGCTCTCGCCAACTCGCTTGCTCTTGGCTGCGACTGCCTTGGTTCGATCAGCTACATGGACGCCGAGTTCGTTACCCGCAACGGTGGCATCCAGACGATCAAGAACGCCATCTGCATCCACGAGGAGGACGCCGGTCTGCTGCACAAGCACACCGACTTCCGCGACAACGTTGCCCACTCGGCGCGCAACCGCAAGCTCGTTGTCAGCATGATCTGCACCGTCGCCAACTACGAATACGGCTTCTACTTTAACTTTGCCCTCGACGGCTCAATCGAGCTCGAGGTCAAGGCCACCGGTATGGTCAACGCCTACCCGCTCGCGCCCGGCGAGAAGGCCAACACCAAGATCGAGGTCGAGGTCGCTCCCCGCATCGCCGCCCAGCACCACCAGCACCTGTTCTCCTACCGTATCGACCCCATGATCGACGGTCTTCAGAACCGCGTCGTCCAGGTTGACGCTGTCCAGGATGAGGCGCCCGTTGGCTCTGAGGAGAACTTCTACGGCAACGGCTTCCACACCGAGAAGAAGGTCTACAAGACCTCCAAGGAGGCGTGCTCCGACTACGAGGCCAAGAGCTCGCGTGTCTGGTCCATCGAGAACCCGAACAAGCTCCACTACGCCACCGGCAACCCGATCGGCTACAAGATCAAGTGCAAGGACATGCCTCCTCTCCTCGCCAAGCCCGGTTCGATGGTGTGGAACCGCGCCCCCTGGGCCCGCCACAACATGTTCGTGACCAAGTTCCACGACGACGAGCTCTTCCCGTCCGACGTGCACATCAACCAGAACCCTGGTGCCGAGAAGTTCGGTCTCCAGAACTGGGTCGACCGCAACGACAACGTCGACAACGAGGACATTGTCTGCTGGCCCATGTTTGGTGTCACGCACATCTCGCGTCCCGAGGACTGGCCCATCATGCCCGTCGAGATCCTCCGCTGCCACGTCGTGCCCAACGGCTTCTTCGATCGCCACCCGGGTCTCGACATCCCGTCCAAGAAGGACATGAAGAGCCGTAACGCCAACGAGGCCTTTGTCGGAAACGCCCCGTATGCTAACGGCAACGGTGTCGCGACCAACGGAGGCGGCTGCTGCAGCGGCCGCGCTTAAGCCGCGGACCCCCAGACTCATCACACAGTGCATCAGTAGCAGAACGCAAACTTTTGTTGTATATATTAAGTAAATCACTGTCGGGTAGATTAGTCAAGCACAGAATGAATCAACTGCATTGCAACTTGCAACTTGAACTGCACATTGACCGATTACAAGCGTCTTCTTCCTATGCCCAGTTTATCACTGACCATGAGGAAGCTCACCGTAGATGACGGAGTAGTTCACAGCAGCGCGAGTCATGCAAGTCGAAGATAAGTAACCGGTCAACACGGCAAATGCGACAGATGCAAGAGTCAAAGAGAGATTCATGTGCTGTACAAAAACATTACTACCGACCGGACTGCTGGCGACAATCCAGCCGACATACTAAGAAAGGAGAGAAACGTAGCGACTTCTGAGACTTAAAACACTTCTTTCTTCAGACTTCTTCAGACATTTCTTCGAATTTCACTTCAATTTTCGATCGTTTCGTTGCGGTCGTGGAACAGAGTCAAACGAGTGGGACAGTTTACTGCGGGTAGCCGCCGGGGACACCGTTGAATCCGGGGTCGGTGGTTCCCTTCTGGCCGAAGCCGGTTCCCGACGAGCCCTTGCCCTGGAGACGGCTGGCCTCGTCGCCGAGCTTGGCCATGAAGCCCTCCTTCTGCTCGCCGTGGGCGCCGTGCGTGTCGTGAGTGCCGCGAGTGCCGCCGACGCCAGTGTGCGAGCCGTACGCTCCCGTGCCGGTAGTGCCACCAACACCGGTGCCGGTGCCGGTGCCAGTGTGAGAGCCGTAGGCTCCAGTACCGCCGGTGACGCCCTGGCCGGGAACACCAGAACGGCCGTCAAAGCCTGGGTCATTGACTCCCTTCTGGCCGAAACCAGTGCCGGTCGCGCCGCGGCCCTGGAGCCTGGAGGCCTCGTCAGACAGCTTCTGGCCGGTGGTCTCGTGGCTGTAGCCAGTGGTGCCGGTGCCGGTGTGCGAGCCGTAGGCTCCCGCGCCGTAACCGGTACCAGTTCCAGCATGGGCACCAGTGCCGACACCCTGTCCGGGAACGCCGGGGCGTCCGTCGAAGCCCGGGTCGTTCACACCCTTCTGGCCGAAACCGGTGCCGGTCGAGGAAGCGCCCTTGAGGCGGCTAGCCTCGTCAGAGAGCTTGCCGCCGGTGCTCTCGCCGTAGGCACCCTCCTGACGGTAGGCGGTGTTGGGAGGGAGGCCGGAGCCGGTGTGGTGGCCGTGGTGGCCGGCAGCGGCGCCAGCACCAGCACCGAGAGCACCGCCACCGAGGGCGGCACCGGTGCCAGTGTGGTGGCCGTGGGTGCCACCGACGCCCTCACCGGGGTAGCCAGAGCGGCCGTCGAAGCCGGGGTCATTCACTCCCTTGTGGCCGATACCGGTACCAGTCGAGGACTTGCCCTGCAGCCTGCTCGCCTCGTCGGCGAACTTCTGCATGGGGGTCTCGCCGTAGGCGCCGCCGGCGGTGTGGGTGCCGCCGACACCAGTGCCGTGGGTACCGTGGTGGCCGGTGTGGCCGACGCCACCGACGCCAGCACCAGCAACGCCCTTCTGGCCGAGGGGGGTGCCGGTCGACTCGACGCCGCCGAGGCGCGAAGCCTGGCCGCCGGTGGTGCCGTAGCTGTCGGCGCCGCCGTAGGTGTCGGAAGTGTAGGTCGACTGACCGTCACGGTGGCCGCCAAGGTGGTGGCCGGCAGCGGCGCCAGTGCCGGCGCCAAGAGCGCCGCCAGCGAGGGCGTCACGACCAGCGTGCGAGTGCTGGCCAGTCACGCCCTGGTTGTAGCCGGTGGTGCCGTGGGTGCCGCCGACGCCCTGTCCGGGAACGCCGGAGCGGCCGTCGAATCCGGGGTCGTTGACTCCCTTGGAGCCGTAGCCCGTGCCCGAGGTGCCGTGGCCCTGGAGCCTAGAGGCCTCGTCCGAGATCTTCTGACCAGTGGTCTCGCGACCGTAGCCGGTACCAGTGGTGCCGGTGGTGCCGTGGTGGTGGTCGTGGTGCGACGCCGTGGTGGCCGAGAGCAGCGCCGGTAGCGGCGCCAGCACCAGTGCCGAGAGCGGCGTCGCGGCCGAGGTGAGAGTCGTGGCCGACTCCGGAACCGTAGGTGCCAGTGGTTCCAGTGTGGGTTCCACCAACACCCTGGCCGGGGACGCCCGAGCGGCCGTCAAATCCGGGGTCGTTAACTCCCTTCTGGCCAATACCGGTGCCAGTCGAAGACTTTCCACCAAGACGGGAAGCCTCATCAGAGATCTTCTGGCCGGTAGTCTCGTGGCCATAGCCGGTTCCAGTGGTGCCAGTGGTACCGTGGTGCGAGCCGTGGTGGCCAAGAGCAGCACCGGTGGCAGGGCCAGCGCCGGTGCCGAGGGCAGCGTCGCGGCCGACGTGGGAGTCGTGGTGGCCGGTGGTGCCAGCACCGGGGATGCCCTTCTGACCAACAGGGGTGCCGGTGGACTCGGTGCCGCCGAGGCGCGAGGCCTGGCCCGAGCCGTGGACACCCGAGCCGACAGTGCCGGGGTTGCCTCCGGTGGTGGTGCCGGCGCCGTGGCCGCCCTCAGTCGAGCGAGGGGGACCGCTGTAGGCGGGGTCGGTAACGGGGCGACCCTCAGCCTCCTTGATCATCTGCGAGCCGATCATGGCCGAGTCGCGCATCTCACCGCCGCCCTCAATGGTAGCCTCGGTAGTCGAGGTAGGAGGAGGGGCAATGTCGCGGTTGGAGGGCTCCTCGTCGGCGCCACGGACGTGGTGGACGTCGCCAGAGGCGACACCAGCACCGCCGCCGGGACCGGTCGAGCCAGTCACGCCGGGACCGGCGCCGACGCCCTTCTGGCCGACCGAAGTGCCGGTCGTGCTCTTACCGCCGAGGCGGGACTTCTCGTCGTCGAGCTTCTGGCCAGCGGTCTCGTGACCGTAGCCGGTGCCAGTGCCACCAACACCGGTGCCGGTGGTGGTGCCGTGGTGAGTGCCGTGGTGGCCGAGGGCAGCGCCAGTGGCGCCACCAGCGCCGGCGCCAAGAGCGGCGTCGCGGCCAAGGTGCGAGCCGTGGCGAGTGTCAGCGCCAGAGACACCGGGGCCGGTTCCGAGGCCCTGCTGGCCGACGGGGGTGCCGGTCGAACCAACACCGCCGAGGCGGGACTTCTCGTCCTGGATCTTCTGGCCGGTGGTCTCGTGGCCGTAGCCAGTGCCGCCAACGCCAGTGTGGGTGCCGTGGGTGCCGGTCACACCTCCGACGCCGGTACCAGTGTGAGTACCGCCAACGCCCTGTCCGGGAACGCCGGAGCGTCCGTCAAATCCGGGGTCGTTGATTCCCTTCTGGCCGTATCCGGTACCAGTCGAGGACTTGCCGCCAAGACGGCTGGCCTCATCAGAGATCTTCTGGCCGGTAGACTCGTGGCCGTAGGCACCGGTGGTTCCAGTGGTGCCGTGGGTGCCGTGGTGGCCGGCAGCGTAGCCAGCGGCGGCACCGGTGCCAGCGCCGAGGGCAGCACCAGTTCCAGTGTGAGAGTGACCAGTAGCGGTCTGGCCGGGGACGCCCGAGCGGCCGTCGAATCCAGGGTCGTTGATTCCCTTCTGGCCGATGCCAGTGCCGGTCGCACCGCGGCCCTGGAGGCGCGAAGCCTCATCAGAGATCTTCTGACCAGTGGTCTCGTGGCCGTAGCCGGTGGTGGTGCCGTGGGTGCCGGTTACACCGCCGACGCCGGTGCCAGTGTGGGTGCCGTGGGTGCCAGTGACGCCAGTTCCGGTGTGGGTGCCACCAACTCCCTGGCCCGGGACGCCGCTGCGCCCATCAAAGCCGGGGTCGTTGACTCCCTTCTGGCCGAATCCTGTACCAGTTGACGAGGTACCCTTAAGTCGCGAGGCCTCGTCAGAGAGCTTCTGGCCAGTAGACTCGTGGCCGTAAGTGCCAGTAGTGCCAGTAGTGCCGTGGTGGCCGGCAGCGTAGCCGCCGGCGGCACCAGCGCCCGCGCCGAGGGCGGCGCCAGTGCCGGTGTGGGAGTGGGTGCCAGTAACACCCTGTCCCGGAACTCCGGAGCGTCCATCGAAGCCCGGGTCGTTAATTCCCTTCTGTCCGAGACCAGTGCCAGTGCTGGAGTGGCCCTGAAGCCTTGAAGCCTCGTCGGAGATCTTCTGGCCGGTGGTCTCGCGGCCGTAGGTGCCAGTGGTACCGCCGACACCGCCAACGCCAGTGCCGGTGTGAGTGCCAGTGTGAGTGCCACCGACACCCTGACCGGGGACACCGGAGCGACCGTCGAACCCTGGGTCATTCACACCCTTCTGTCCGAAGCCCGTACCAGTCGAAGAGGTACCCTTGAGGCGGCTAGCTTCGTCGGAGATCTTCTGGCCAGTGGTCTCGTGGCCGTAAGTGCCAGTGGTGCCAGTGCCGACTCCGCCGACGCCGGTTCCGGTGTGGGTGCCGTGGGTTCCGTGGGTACCCGAAACACCCTCGCCAGGGTAGCCGGAGCGACCATCGAATCCTGGGTCATTTACTCCCTTCTGGCCGAAGCCGGTGCCCGTCGAAGAGGCGCCCTTGAGTCGAGAGGCTTCATCGGAGATCTTCTGTCCCGTGGTCTCGTGGGGGTTGCCGTAGCCGGTGCCCGTGGTGCCGGTGGTGGTGCCGTAGCCAGCGCCTGTGCCGGTAGCGGTTCCAGCACCAGTGGTGGAGGGGTGAACGCCGCCAGCGCCCGCGGCGCCGGGGCCGGAGTGGGCGGAGGTGATGCCCTCGTGGCCGGCGCCAGTGTTGGTGTGGTGCTTGTCACCGATGTGGAGCTTGTCCTTGATCTGCTGTCCAAGAGACTCCTTCGGGGCGTTGGGGTCTTGAGACGTTAGCGCACGTTCTCTGGGAACTAGTGGGGCAGAAGGCTGGAATGCCGACTGAGAGTGGCGGAGGCACTGGATTGAGACTCACCGTCAGACTTGCCTGTAATACCCATGTTGGAGGTACTGCTGAAGTCGTGTAGTTCAATGAGATATGTCTTGTCCGTCTGTTCCGATGCAGCTATGTAGAACAGAGGAAGTAGGGGGTATGAGGACCTTGAACGATGCGAAGTGGGTCGTATATATGAGGGCTGTGGCATTCTGACAAGGTGGAGTTGAACCTGGCACGATGGACGGGTATGATGTCATTGACGATTTAGGTTGGACGGTGTGAGCGTCATCGGCATACCGGATGGTGTTTCCTACCGCAGTAGGATGGGACGGAGCAGTGGAGTCGCAAGAATCCAGCGTTGGGGATTGGCGCGCGGTCCGCATGCAGCAGTCACAGGACTGAGGACTGTCGGTGACGTCTTTGCGTTGCGGATTGCTGGACCTTGACCAATTGAGACTGCGGCCCCGTGTCGGCGGGTATGCTGGGTAGCTAAACATATCCAAGCAGTCCTCTGCTCCTGTGCCCTGCAGCTGCGGATGTCCTTGAGATGTGTTTGGAATCTAATCTGGTCCCTGCTCATGCTGTATGCTGTGCACGGTGACGAAAGCGTTGTTGCAGAAAGGGGTTGTGACGTTCGGATGATGATGTGAGCGCAGTCGGTTACCATTTCTTTGGACGCCATCTCGGCATGATCGTCGCCACTGGGCCAGCCAACATTAATTGTGCGTGGCGCCAAGTCACGTGCTGAGCCCCGGTGTGGGCGATCCCTTGGTCGATCAATGAGGTTTTCCTGCGCTAACCGGTCTTGGGACATTTATCGGTGCCATGGCATTGTTTTGGCGCGGTTACGCCGTGAAGATGACACTCTGATTCGTGTGCACAGACGTAGAGCAGATTCTGAATAACTTTCTGTCACGTGAGCTCTGTCAGACAACTTCATCGGTCAGGAGTGGTAGTTTCGTGCTCCGATGGTGGTGCCTGGCAAGTTATCAGCCAGAGCTTGTGGTCGGGGTATGCATACGTACGCATGCACGCACGTCAATTGTTAGCGTCGGGCTTCGGGCGACCACCAGTCTCGGATCGCAGGGTCGGTCGGTCGGAAGGCATGTCGGCTTCGGGTCTCGTTTCGCAGGTGGTATTGTTCGTTGTTCAAGTAGGAGTAGCGAAAAGCGGGAGGAGGAAGGCGAGCTCGGTGAAATCGAGCTAGGTGAGTGAATGTAGTGATGAGAGGATGGGGGAAGATGAGAGAGATGGGCTCAAAGTGACCTTTATATACGTTGTAGAGGAGTCCTCGACCCAGGGCAGACGGTGTGAGTCGTCCTGACCTCTCACTTGATCAGGCGATTGCACCAAGATAGCATCGAGGGCGCACCAAGAGCTCGCCGAGGAGGGCGCGATAGAGAGGGCGCAAAGGAGTGGCGAATGCGACTACCAATACCGTCCACTGCGCACACCTGTGCGGCGGGATCCGTCCGATGCTCAACATACACACCATTTGGCCTTCTGATGACTCACCCCTTCGTTCGAGCACTGCTCACACGATGCCAAGTTGCCTCCTCACGACGCACACGAGGTTGGTGACCTGCATCGGCATATCGGGACGGCCATCGCCCCATCACATTACGGCCGCACGCTCTCCCTCACCGCTCCGCTTAGTCTTCGGCCCTTGCTGAGGTGTTCGCTAATGGTCCATCGCACCAATCTCGGGCTCTGTCACGACTGAGTGAACCTGTGCGCGTTGTCATCTACGCTGACGGCGTACTTTCTCACACAGAGCTCTCCTCCCATCGGGTTTCGCCAAGAAAGATCACGCCACCAGAGGTTGCCTCGCCCGCCTGAACATGGTCCATGATCACGTGCAGAGAAACTCGTATCGGAGGTTGAGGTATTTGGCGCAGAATGTCAGTGCAAAGCGACGCCCTGTACAACTCTCGGTGACACCCCGTGATTAACGCGCATGACTCCCTACGTAGACATGCAGGTACGAGACACCACCGACTGCCTAACCCTCGAGAAGAAGTCCACAGTCGATCCACGTCTGTGCCATCAATGTCACATCGTGTTCGGCATTGGCTGCAATCTCCGCGGTGAGACCGCTCGTTGTGTACCTCGAGATCTTGGCCCGAACCCCTCCGTTGCAGGGATGGAGGTAGTCGCCGACCCATGCTCGCGTGCTTCCCGGTCCGCTCTCCAAGACCTCGGTGGTGCGAAACGCCCAGCACGAGATTGGACGAAATGCACAAGGAGTGACGGCTGAACCAAAGATAACACGCCGGCCGATGAGGATCGGACCGATTCGCGAGACTTCGGACAGCCAAGCCGGCGGCTGTCTCCGATCCTGCATTTCACGATTTTTCCAGCAGCTGTCCGTCCCACATTTGCAGCCGTCGTCATTCCTCCAGATCTAACGACGTCTCCCGGAGCGCATGCTCGGACTGCTTGTGGGGCAGATGTGGGGAAAACATGCATGCATCCAATGATAGAGGGCAGAAAGAGGAAGGCCGCATCTCTCCCACCAACTGTCGCGACGGCGCCCCAGGGTCGGCACGGCAGCGCTCGGACTTTATCTTGTTCGTCTCCTGTGTTTTCCACCCAGACGCACCCCGGCTCATCCGGGCCAACAGAACTGGGCGCATAGGCCGCATGCTCAAGCCTCAAGGGCTAGAACCGAACAGCAAGACTGAATAGCGAAACTCGGACCGAGAACTCAAACGCGACCCCAACCGCCATGGCCCACCATGGCCCTCTGTGGCTCAGGCACGCTGGCGCGCGCTGATCGTCGCTGGCAAGGGACACAAGCCACCCACGTCGTGGCATCCGGTCGTTTCCGTCGACCTCAATCGCGCTCGGAGCGGCTCGTTCAGCGTCTCTTTCCGCCGTATCGTTAGTGGTTACGAATGGACTTGGGCATTCGGACCACGGCGCGTACTGCATTCGGATCGAGGTAGGCCCGTGCTTGACGCAGGTATAAGAAGAGAGCAGATGCATTCCGAATCGACCATCAACAACCACCAACACCAACAATTACAACAACAATCTCCTCTACTCATTCCGAGTAAACCTAGCAAACACCACTCCTTCCGAACGTTCTCAGTCACCGCTTAGCCAACATGTTCGCTGGACTCCGCACCGCCGCCCGCCCCATGGCTGCCTCCGCCCGCCAGGCCCGCATGTACTCTTCCGCCGCTAAGGCTGCCCCGGCCGCTGGCCCCAACCCCGTCGTCAAGTTCCTCAAGGACATTCCTGTCGACGTCTACCCCCTTTGTGGCCTTGTCACCATGTGAGTCATCAGAACTGCACGCACGAACAGTAGCTGACGAGCAGTGTTGTTTCTGCCTCCTTCTACATGGTCGGCCACCACCTTATGGACCCCCACCTCCGCCTGCTTCCTCAGGGTGCGACCCCCATCCCCAACCTCAACCTCAAGAAGGAGTAAAAATGTAGCATTAGAAGATACCATAACGACTCCTGACGCTTAGTTTTAGTTTAGACGGGCTCTACGCCACATATGCATTGTATTCCAGCCACGTTGAGGTCTACAATCTAACAACGCACGTCTATACCGGCCAACTCCCAGATTCGGACTAAACCAGAGTCATCATCCCTGTCCCATCCCACCGAGGCACAGAAGACGAACTGCTGCTGAACTGTGGCGGCAAGGGGAACGGAGACATTGCGGCGTGTGGCTTCACTGACAACAATGCCCATGTCTTTCACGAAGATCGTGACGGCAGACGTGGGTGGCTGTCGCAACCCGGCCAGCATGTTTCCTCCGCGATGACCGAGCATCCACGAGCGTGCCGGCCCCTGTAGGAGCAACTCCCTGGTCAGCCGGCCAGGAAGCCCCAAGGCTGTAGCAAACGCCAGCGTCTCAGCGACTGAGGAGATGCCACACCCTGCAAGGTGCTGGTTACTCAGCTTCGCTGCGGATCCAGCACCCACCGCCCCGAGAGAAACAATCGACCCGAGGCGATGGAGCACTGCCCTCGCCTTCGCGGCTGTCTCGGGAGGAGCACCCTCGAGACCGCCGCAGAACAGCGTCAGCTCACCCGACGCGGCCCGTGGCGTCCCGCCGCTGACCGGGACATCGAGCAGAGCAACATCTGTCCGTACGGCGGTTAGTCGCTCCTGCATTCGGAGGACGTCACCGGGCGCACCGGTCGCCATGAACAGCACGCAGGCACCGGGTGCCAGAGCCGTGAGCGCGCCAGAGGCGAGCAGCACGTCCTCGGCCTGAGCCACGTTGACGACCATGAGCACCAGAACTTCGGCTCCCGAGGCACAATCGGCGGCACTGTCTGCCACGCGGCCGCCAGACTCCTTGAATGCTTCTCGGCCAACTGGTGACACATCGTACCCCACCACTTCGGGGAGGGCGTGCAGGTGCTTTGCCATTGGCAGACCCATCGAGCCCAGACCGATGAAAGCGACCTTACTCGGCTCTTGAGACTCCGGATGTTTCGCCGCCTTACCTTCCTTCCGCTTGACAGTCGGGTTTGGGGTGACTGGGCCGAGTGACTGGCGGGCGAGCGCCATAAGGGGTGCGTAGAAGCGGATCTCACTGGCCAGAGCGAGCGCTGAACTCAGTGCCTCGGCCGCGTTGCGCAGTTGCGTCTCCGCCGATTCCCCGGAGAGGAGTGGGCCCCACAGAGCGTTGAAGCCTGCACTGCCGCCGGCACCGCTGCCGAGCGCCTCAGATAGAGTACGCATATCCAATCCGCCTTCGACCGCGAGGGTGTACGCTTCCCGAGCAACAGAGGTATTGAGCGCCGCTAACGCACCCTCGACTACAGCGTACGCGGGAGCCAAAGTTTGGTCTTCTCCGAGAAAGAATCCTTTGGGTAATGGCCGAGCGAATATGCCACTGGCAACGGCTCGCAGCCCAGACGATGGGAGCAGGACTATGACACCAACATGCGTCTGTGGATTGACAGCGTGGATGTGTTGCACTCGCTCCACAGTCGGCGTGCCCACGACCACGGCGTACTTCGCACGTAACTGGTGCACGGCCTGGTCATCAGCTACCATCCAACGTCGCTCAGCTCACCGCCTCCTCCGCCGAGTGGACCTCCGTGTCCGGCAAGTCACCTATCCCGAGCGCCTGGATGTCAGCCCATCCACAGAAGGCAGTCTCACCTCGAGGACATCTTTAGGGCTCTGCGTGTGAGTCATGAAGTGGGTGGTGGGCAGTGGGGAAGATGCGACGCTGTCCAGTCTCATCGGCTACTTAACGAGGCTGATTCAGGAACCAGGCACGCCCGATATCTTGCCATGCCTCGGTGAGAAAGTTATCAGGCTCATGACAAAGGGCCTCGTCTATCCTCGATCGCCAGCAGCCTTGGGATTGTGGTAGGCAGAAAGGAGAGATCCGGGACTTTCTGACAGCCGAGAGCATAACACAGGAACATCAAGGTGGATCCGCGTTAGCGACGACGTAGATCTTAGCCTCCCGACCGCCCCTGGCGACCAGTGTTCACGATCTGTCGGTTTGAAGTAAGGGGCAATAGCTACTGACGCTGGCAGGCGAATTCTTTTGAGGCAATTCTCAGGTCCTGCATGGCTGTATCTTCAAGGGCTGACAAATCAGCGGCATTCGAGGCGTGGCAGGGGTTATTGCGCAGGGCCAGATTCGAACGCGCCATGGCACCTCTTCACTTCCAGGCACCCAGAAGATGGAGCGGGAGCATTTTGCGAAGATGAGCGTCCTCCTTTGCCACTGCCGCTACATGTCGTTGCCTTCGAGTCCGCCCATCACCACTCGACGCATCCATCATGGTGAGTTTATCCAGCACGTGCTAAGCTGACATACAGTCTGAGCTGCGTTACACGGCCAACCAGTCTCTTGAGCAGCGTGAGTGGTACTGAGCTCGGTTTGACAGAACTGAGCGATGTTCTTCAGACGTGCCATCCCTGCTAATCACTCACTAGTCCACGCTCGCTACACAGGTACCGGACATGCGGACATGACCAAGTAGTGCGTAGCTCCAAAAGACTGGGCTTAGAGCTAACTGCTTAGCGAGTGGGCGACCCACCAGCACCGCGACACGCTTGCGTCGATCGTCGGCCACCCTCCTCTGCTGGCGTACATTTCGATCGCTGATGGCGAGTGCCAGGCCCGCGAGCGCTTCGAGGTCATCGAGGTGAGCTAACCTTCTGTTCTGTGAGCTTTAGCTGACAAACAGCGCATGATGCAGCCTTGCGGCCCTCCTCCTCCGAAGACGGATGAGTAGAACGTAGACGACTTGTTGTATTACTATGAAATAGATTGAGCGATCCCTCCTCTTAACATCCTTTGTTCCTTCGAAATACTTTAGCTCACAACAGATCTCTTTATCTCACCAGCAACGATCGGGACGCCTGAAGTACCCTGCAGCCACTCCCACTGACTAAGCGCGAGTAATCGCAGCACACTTGAAACTGCCCCGACTCCCGTATACGCAATTCCCTCAGTGCGCCTCTCGTCGGACGGATGTGTTCGTTCCGTTGTACATCCCACGACAACTCCCTGTCCATCGAATGCGGATACCTTCTGGTCCCTATGCACGACGCGACCGGAGCATGCATTCGTCCAATCGAGGCAGCGGCGCTGAGTCCAGCCAAAGCGGCCCCGCCGCACCGGCAGTCAGCATCTCTCCGATAGCTCTGGGATGTTGATCCAGTGGTTAAGATGGCTGCCTTCCATTCGTGGTTCGAGCAGCTTACCGGGGTTCGAATCCCCGACATCTCAAGCAGCTCTTGCTTTTTGGACCCCTTCTATGCATCATATGCGGTGGAAAGACGGTGTAACGAGCTGACGAATGGGTCCGATAGGATGGTGGTAAGTGGAGACCCTGCGCATGCCGTGGTTGGTTGATCGATCGGGGTGCCTGATCAGCTGGCTAGCTGAAGGCGCCCCTTGCGTAGTTTGCGATCTCGGATCCTGTTGACGAAGTGTAGAGCAGTGATGCTCGTCTTGCGCGATGGGAGGCCTTCTGACAGGAGGTAGTAGTTAGCGGAGTTTAGTGAGCAGACCGTAATGGCGGTGCTGGCGGTTGTACGATCCTTACTGCCTTCGCTCCCTTGGCATTCCAACGATCTCGCAATCGTGGTGCTGTGCATCGCCTCTGCCCTCAGCACAACAAAAGTAGAACGGACTGCCAAGCAGACAGCCCACCATACAGACCGTAAACCGGCAGAACCCCATGAATAAGCGTTCACGTGTCGAGCCCTGCTGGCTGCTCTCGCTGAGAAGCAACCCGCACTCCATTGTCCTTCCGCTGCCGCCATAGAGTGCCCTTCCGCTGCCGCCAATTATATTGAGCAACTGCGCAGAGCCTGTGCTCACCATTGCATGCGCATACGCAAGTGACCGTGACTGATGGACCGACGCAAGCAACTGAGGCCAGCGGTACCAGCGGTGTCGGCACAGCCGGTTAGCATTGTGCCAAGCCGGTGATCGGCGGCTCTGAGCGGCGAGTGCGAAAAAGCCACCGCCGACGTCATTCACCACCAGTCTGGCTATCTCTGTGCTGTGCCTTCCTTCTCGTCGCATCCCCATCCACCCCAAACATCATGTTTGCCAACCTGACGTATCAAGACAAGCAGGCGTTCTTCGCCCTGCTGGACGAGTACTTCGAGTCGCGCCCGCACCTGGCGCACCTGAGGGGCGAGTCGCCCCTGCCTTCCCCGGGCGGCCTTGCCCCGCCGAGCATCGACTCGAGCAGCCGGCCGCGAAGCTCGACGGCGAATTCGTCTTCCTCAACTGCCGGAGCCGCACCGGCGCTTGGCGGACGCACGCTGCCGCCGCCCGTGCACCACGATGCCGCGGCGACACCGCCTGTCCGCCATACCCCCTCCCCCTCTCTGCCCGCCGCTACGCACCACACGCCGGGCTCAGGACTCACGTCGTCGAGCAGCCACCGCGCTGACGGCCTGATGGGCAGCGCCAAGTCGCTCGCCTCTACAGGATATAAGTTTGGCCGCTCCGGAGTCGGAAAGCTTGCGCAGAACCAGCACGTCTCGGGCGCGATGGGCAAGATCGGAGCCGGAAGCTTCAACGACAAGCTCGCCAAGGCGGGCGACACGCCGCGCAGCCGTACCGCTGGTGCCGATGCTACTGGAGGCACCGTGGGTGGTGGTTACACACCGCGCACGACGGGTCCGCCCCAGCCCCCGCCCAGCCGTGGCGGTGCCGCGAAGGGTAACCGCGCCCAGGCGCAGTACGACTATGATGGAGGAGACGCAACCGACCTCCCCGTCAAGGAGAATCAGATCGTCAACATTATCGCGAAGACTAGCGAGGACTGTGAGTAGCTCGCTTGCCGTGCCTAGAGCTGACCCGCAGGGTGGACGTGCGAGGACGACGACGGGAGGCAGGGTCTCGTGCCGGCGAACTACCTCAAGGAGCTCTAAGCGCTACGACAGTAGGATGGCTGGGCGCTATGCAGTCACGATGGAACGATATATGCAACGGGTTACATGGCTGTAAAGGATCTCTGTAATGCATTCAGATCTAAAACACTAATAACTACTGCTACTGGTACCACAACACTGCGCGGGAATCTACTGCTGCTGTCCGAGGACACGGACGGTGCGGTCAAGGCCGGAGAGGACGATCTCGCTTCCGAGGTTGCCGAAGCGAGCGGCGGTGAGGATGCCGTTGTTGTCGTCGAATTTGAGGAGCTCGTCCCAGCTCTTGTTCGCGTAGACGCGCAGGTCGGTGCCGGCAACAGAGAGGAACTGGGCGCTCGGGTCGAAGCGCACCTCGTGCACCGAGTTCTCGCTCGGCAGGTTCCAGCTCGAGAGCACCTTGAGCTTGCGCAGGTCGAACACGCTCACGAGGCTGTCCGCGCTCGAGCCCGTCGCGAGGTAGTAGCCGTTCTCGGAGAAGGAGAGCGTCGTGATCTCCTTGCCGCCAGGGACCAGAAGCGAGCCGGCAAGAACATTGTTCTGGCGCGCGTCCCAGACACGGATGTGGCCGTCCTTCGTTCCGAGACCGTGCAGGATACCGTCCGGGTGGATGTCGAGAGACGTGTACGAGAACGAGCCCTCCTCTCCACCAACGGGCTTGTACGTCGCAATCGTCTTCACCGAAGCAATGTCGTGCATCGACCACGTGCTATCGGTCGAACCAGTGGAAGCGTAGAGACCAGAGGGGTGGATCGCAAGGCCTGTGACGTCGCCCTTGTGGGCAGAGATGTGGCCCTTGGCAGACCACGAGCCACCGTCCTCGCCCCAGAAGCGCACCGTCTTGTCGGCAGCAGTCGACACGGCCATGCGGTTGAGACCCTCCTGTTCCCGGAACTCTACGTGCGTAACCGGCTTGGTGTGGCCCTTGAGCGTGGCGATCGACTTCTCGTTCTCAATGTCGAACACTTGCACAACCTTGTCCATTCCTCCGGTAACAATCGTCTTGCCATCCTTGCTGAGGTCGAGCGCGCTCACTCCCGGGGGCTTGGTGCCGTGCATCGAGCCAATCTCCTTCACCTGAACGTACGTCTTGACCGCCTCCGCGTTCGCGTAGCCCGGGGCCGGCTTGCGCTTTTTGCGGACCGACGACAGGGAGGCGTTCGTCTCCTCGAGCACCTGCTCAACCTCCTTCGGAAGCGCTCCGCTCTCCATCTCCACGTCATCCTGCGCCGGAGCAGCCGCTGAGGCAGACGGCGCAAGACCAACCGACGCCTGGATCGACGACAGAGCCTCACGCGCCTCGTCGCGCTCCTTGATCAATCGCGCAATCACTCGCGTCGCGGCGTCTTCCCGGTAGAGCGCGTTGGCGAGCTCAGCACGCGAGTTCTGAAACGCCTTCTTGATCTCCAGAGACTCGAGCATGATCGCGTCGTACTCAGACTGGAGAGCAGTCAGGAGCGCTGGGATCGAGTTCTGCGTTGACGGGCGCGGCGGCAGCGTCGAGGGCTTGGCCTTGACGTCAATCAAGTCCTCCTTCGTCAGCGGCTCGCCAGTGATCGGATCCGTTCCATTCTCGTCTGGACGTTAGTTGTGTTCGATAACAAGTGAGCCTACCGATATACCGCTCGATCAGCGCCTTCTCGTAAACAGTGCCCGAAGTCTTCGAAACGACGGGAGCCGTAGGCGGCGATCCGGAAACTGAAGTTAGTCACGCGCCGGAACGTTATGTACTCACTGGCACAGAAGAACATGATTCCCGTGCTTTTGAGAGCGGATGCGATGGACCGGCTCTGCTAAAGATGGAGGCTGCTCGAGCTGTTGTTCCATACATCACCACGCAAATGAAGTAACTTGAGGTTACAACGAGCGGAAGCAGTTGTATCAGTGGCACACGTCAGGATTTGCCGCCCGATCGATCTCGGTCACCAACATCTTCGCGTTCGGACCGTTCATCTGATAGACGTTGTTTTCGTACCGACACCGGGGCCAGACGACGAGCAAGTTGACGAAAGCTTGTCCAGAAGTGCTCTGAGGATAAACATGGCGGACCTCAGGCAGTTCATTGGTGACAACCTCGTGCGGGTAAGTGGGGCACCTTCTACGTCGCACGCGAAGCTGACATCACAGCTGCTCGGCTCTGCTGATAGCGCCGTCACCGATTTCGTCCACTCAGCTGGTAAGAACAAGCAGGCAGAGTCTAGCGCTGACATGGTAGCTCTCTCCGCTAAAACACCTGGTGATCTTTACAACCAGCTGCTGGCTGCTGGTCTCTCCGAGTCCCCCGACACTCAAGCTTTCGCCACCCAAGTTCACGGCTTGGTTCCTCGAAAGACGAAGACGAAGAAGCCGAAGGTCGCGCCGACAGTCAACACTCAGAAGTTTACGTTTGTGACCGAGGAAGAGGAGCGGATTTCGAAAAAGAAGAAGAGCAAGAGCAAGGATAAGGACCGTGAAGTCGCTTCCCATAAGCTTGAACGATCATCAAGAAAGCGCGACACCGAGGGCAACTGGGATTCTGACCCCGAAGACTTAGAACCAGAGCCACCAAAACGTGCCCGATTCGATTCTCCTGTCCGTGATGAGGAGCCGCCGGAGCCTGAGGAGACTGAGGAGGAGCGGTTGGAGAGGGAGCGGTTGGAAGATCTCGCAGAGCGAGATGCGTTCGCCGAGCGCATGAAGAACAAAGATCAAGATCGGACGAAGAAGATCGTTCAAGACCGATCCAACGAGGGCACGGAGGAGGCTGCTCGTCGGCAGCTGTTCGCAGAGGATGCCGAGGCGCGGAGAGAGGTCATGCCGGATCTTCGAGAACGCTCCCGACAGTCGTACCTGCAGAAGCGTGAAGAGCAGCGCTTGGACTTGCTCAAGCTCGAAGTGGAGGACGAAAAGATCTTGTTCCGAGGACAAAAGCTGTCGAAGAGGGAAATCGAGGAGCACGAACGCAAGATCGAGCTCATCAAGATCCTCGAGGAGCGCAAGAAGATCGACGATGGCACGGACGGCTACATGCTCCCTGAGGACTACATCACAGAGCAGGGTCGTCTCGATTCGAAGAAGAAGAAGAACGCCCTGTATCAGCGCTACGAGGAAAGGGACAAAAATAAGGAGGCTTTCGCGACCGACGTGGATACCTGGGAGGAGTCTCAGCGGTACCGCACGGACTTTGTCACTGGAGCTCTAGACAAAGAGGTCGTCGACGAGAACGATGGCTATGACTACGTTTTCGATGAGAGTCAGGGTATCCAGTTCTTGCAGGAGGGCGGTTTGGACGGTACGCTCAACCCTGAGGCTGAAGCTTTGCTCGCCCAGGTCGAGGAGGCGGAGAAGAAGCACCAGTCCATCCAGGACACGCGAAAGTCGCTACCTGTGTACGAGTTCCGTGATGAGCTGTTGGAGGCCATCGCTGAGCATCAGGTGCTTATCGTTGTCGCCGAAACAGGTTCGGGCAAGACGACCCAACTTCCTCAGTATTTGCACGAGGCCGGGTACACTGCAGGCGGCATGAAGGTAGGTTGCACGCAACCGCGTCGTGTCGCCGCCATGTCCGTTGCTGCCCGTGTCGCTGAAGAAGTTGGCTGCCGTCTGGGTCAAGAAGTCGGCTACTCGATCCGTTTCGAGGACATGACTAGCGACAAGACGGTGCTCAAGTATATGACGGACGGTATGCTCCTCCGTGAGTTCTTGACGGACCCCGAGCTCTCAACGTATTCTGCGCTTGTCATCGACGAGGCGCACGAGCGAACACTCTCCACGGATATTCTCTTCGGACTCATCAAGGACATTGCCCGATTCCGACCAGAGCTGAAGCTTCTGATCTCCAGCGCTACTCTCAATGCGCAAAAGTTCAGTCAGTTCTTCGACGACGCTCCCATCTTCGACATTCCAGGCCGCCGCTTCCCCGTCGACATGTTCTACACTCAGCAGCCTGAAGCCAACTACATTCACGCTGCCGTCACGACCATTCTCCAGATCCACACAACCCAACCGAAGGGTGACATCCTCTTGTTCCTGACAGGTCAAGATGAGATCGAGGCTTGCGAGGAGAATCTCAAGGAGACCATGTACGCTCTCGGCGACAAGGTGCCTGAGCTTATCATCGCACCTATCTACGCCAACCTTCCGAGCGAAATGCAGACGAAGATCTTCGAGCCGACACCAGAAGGCGCGCGCAAAGTCGTCTTGGCCACCAACATTGCTGAGACGTCGATTACAATCGATGGCGTAGTTTATGTCATCGACCCGGGCTTCGTCAAGCAGAATAACTACAATCCCAAAACAGGAATGTCGTCGCTGGTGGTGGAGCCAATCTCTCGCGCCTCTGCGAATCAGCGTGCGGGTCGTGCCGGACGTGTCGGACCTGGTAAGGCGTTCAGACTGTACACCAAGTGGGCGTACAAGAATGAATTGCTGGAGGACACGATACCAGAGATCCAACGAACCAACCTCGGCATGGTCGTGCTGATGCTGAAGTCGCTCGGCATTAACGACATCCTCAACTTTGAGTTCCTGGACAAGCCGCCAGCCGAGACGATCATCCGGTCGTTCGAAATGCTGTACGCGCTCGGAGCGCTCAACCACAAGGGCGAGCTGACCCGTCTCGGTCGCCGCATGGCCGAGTTCCCCGTCGACCCGATGCTCTCGAAGGCGATCATCAACAGCGAGAATTTCAAGTGCACGCACGAGGTGCTCATCATCATTTCGATGCTGCAGGAGTCGGGATCGCTCCTGTACCGGCCGAAGGACAAGCGTGTGCATGCCGACAAGGCGCACAAGAATTTCCAGAAGCCAGGAGGCGACCACTTCACGCTGCTCAACATCTTCGAGCAGTGGGCTGAGGCGGGCTATGGCCAGCAGTTCTGCTATGAGAACTTCGTGCAGTACAAGTCTCTCTGTCGCGTGCGTGACATCCGCGATCAGCTGGCGAGTCTTTGCGACCGAGTTGAAGTTGTGATCGAGAGCTGCCCGAATGACGTTGTCCCCGTCCAGAAGGCGATCACGGCTGGCTACTTCTACAACACTGCGCGCCTCGACAAGGGTGGTGGCTACAAGACCACGAAGAACAACCACACCGTCTACATGCACCCGTCGTCGGGTCTCATTGGCATGCAGCCCCCGCCGCGCTTCATCCTGTACTACGAGCTCGTCCTTACGAGCAAGGAATACATGCGCCAGTGCATGCCGATCGAGGGAGAGTGGCTGTACGAGCTCGCGCCGCATTACTTCAACCGCGGCGACGTGCAGAAGATGATGGGAAGCGCGAGCAGCGTCAAGATGCCGAAGCAGATCAAGCCGGCCCCAGGACCGCAGGATGTGAAGTAGGCGAGGGAGGATTGAGAAGCATAACAAACAGTCTTGTATCACATTATCATACTTTGGTAGCATCATTTGGCTCTGCATTACATCATGAAATCAGGACATTCGGGCGCACAAGCAACTTAGGGGTCTAGAAAATGCATACATGTGGGTCTAGTGTGACCTGAGACAGATATGTTTAACCACGCTTCCTCTTCTTGCCGCCACCAGCACCGCCGCCATTCTCAAGGTGCGCCTTCTTGATGGCGTCCTGGCGCGCCTTCTCTCTTCGCTCCTCGCGGATCTTCTCCGCCTTGCGCTCCTCGCTCGCCTCGACCTTCTCGCGGTGTCCCTTCCTGCGCTCCTCCTGCTTCTCCTTTCGTCGTGCGACCTTGTCCTTCTTCAGACTCTGGATCTGCTGCAGAAGCGCGACAGCCTTCTTCTCCTCGTCGCCCATGACAACCGCACGAGACTGGAGATACGTCGGCTTCTTCTGCGCGTTCATGACCTTGGGCTTGGACGCGTACGGCAGGTCGGCCTGGAGCTTGCGCGGGATCTTGAGAGCGTTGAAGCGGCGCGTGCTGCGCTCGACAGTGCGGTAGGCCGAGTTGGGGTCCAGCGGCGTGTCGACACCCTCCTCGCGGCGGATCTGGCCGGTAAGACGCATGCCCTTCCAGCCCTTCTTGTCCGCAAGCAGGAGCGACGTGACGGGGTTGTAGAGCTTCTTCGGCTCGATGCTGTACCACGCGCGCAGGAAGACAATATCGCTCATCAGGATCTTGTCCTCGAACGTCGCACGGTAGGCGCCCTCGGGCTTGGCGAGCGCCTTCTTGATCTGACCACGAACACCGGAAACGGTACGGATGTTGGCGCCCTCAAACTTGGCGACCTCAAGCGCACTGTTGAACATGTCCTTGATGAAAGCGGTGTTCTTGAAGATCTTGTACGGCGTACCCGTGAGCTTGAGCTTCTTGACGATCTTGGTACTACGGTCGACGTCGAGCACGACACCGGTCGCAGACACGCGGAAGCCAGGAGCATCGTTGGTCAGGCTGTTGAAGGCGGCGAGACCCGTGTTCGGCGCCGAGACAGGACCGTAGAACGTCGCGAAACAGTGCATGTGCTCTGGAGTGTACTTGAGCATGCGGTTTCGGATACTGTGGTCGTCGAGATGGTAGATCGGCAGCGACTGGAACCGGCGCCAGCCGAGGGAGAATATGAGCGGGTCGTTCGTCTTGAGAGTCTTCGTAAACCAACGGTGACGCTTGATACGCACGGTGACGTACCCAAAGCGCTCCTCCTCGGCGAGGAGACCACCAACGATGATCGGGAACTTCGGGTCGAAGTTCTCCACAAGCTCGCACGGCACGTTGTCGATCTCGAGACGCACGTACATTCCAGAGCGGTAGCCCTCGATCTGGGCACGGGCGTCGATGTCCATGCCCTCAAACTCGGACTCGTTGAGAGCGCGCTGGCGAGCCATCTCGGCCTTCTGCTGGTCGTAGAAGTCCATGCCGCTCTCCTCGTCCTCATCGTCATATTGCTCGTCGAACTTGGCCGCGAGCGCCTTCTTCTTGCGCGCCATAGCCTCCTCACGAGCACTGATGTGGTCGACCTGTCCGGATCCGTCGGGCTTCATGCCGACATACGGAACGTTCTCTCCGTCCTCGCCGTCCTCATCGTCGCCATCCCCGCCCTCGAGGTCCTCGAAATCGTCTCCCTCCTCCTCGTAGGGCAGACCCTCAGCAGTCTCCTCACCCATCGCTCCGGAGATGAACATCTTCTGCAGTCCGTCAAGGATAGTCTCGTCGCTCCAGCGCTCCTCGAGAGCCTTGACATCGACGGGCTCCTTGATGGCGTCTCCTTCGTCTCCAGCGTTGTCTCCACCCTGGACACGGAGGAAGCCGTCGTTCGACATGGCCATGGCTGATGACTCGGCGTCGGCGGATGAAGGGCGGGTCTTGCCAGCGGCAATCTCCTCGGGCGACAACTCATCTCCGTAGATCATCGACATAAGGTCGCGGCGACGACGCATGCGCTCAGCAAACCCGGTGGCCGCACGGTCAGCGAGATTGCGCTTCCACTGGGGGACGTCCTCATCGTCCTCATCATCCTCGTCGTCGTCGTCCTCGCTGCCCTCTCCAAAGTCCGCCTCGGGCTCGGAACCGTCGTACTCGTCGTCTGAAAGGTTGATATGCTTTCCGTTCTCCTCGAAGCCAGTGACCATGTCGAGGTCATTTTCAGAGTCAGAAGACGCGTAGGCGACGTCCTTCTCCTGCTCATCATCGTCGTCGATCTCCTCGATACGAGCACCTCCCTCGTCCTCATCGAACTCGTCATCGAAGTCCTCATCGTCGTCGGAAGCGGCACCGAGCATTGGTCCGCCGGAGCGAGGAGCGGCCGCGCGACGTTTCCGCTTGCCGTCCGAGTCGACAGTGAGAGGAGCAGAGGAAGAGTCGAACAGCCTGATCTGAGATTTCTCCATACCCTCGGCGAGGGTGGCCTGCGCGTCCTGCATCTCGATGACCATGCGCTCTCCCTCGCCCTTCGGCTGGTCGCCGTCCTTGGAGAACGAGCCGAGGACGTTCACGTAAACGGCGTCCTTGTCATACATGACTCCTCCAACATCACTCATAGGGGCGTGAATCAACTTTGCCTTTTCTCCCATGCGACGACGACGCTCGCTCTCAAGTGTGGGAAGCGGACAAGGGTCGGTCAAACGCTCAACCTCCTTAACCTCGAGGTCGCCGGCTCCGGGGATGTGGATCTTGGCGTTGCGTGCCGGGAGATTGGGTCCGCGGACGTAGCCGTACAGAGTGATTGTTCGGTCCATCTTCGGGTTCTGGCGCACCTCCTCGCGAGGCGTCAGGTCCTGCAGACGGTCGGCGAGCAGGTATGGGTGCTGGTTACGGAACACTAGCGGACGGAACTTGACCACACTGATGAATCGTGTGAGCAGGTTGATCTCGGCATCGGGGTAGCGGCCGTTGATGACTCCTGAAAGCGAGAAGAGCTTGGCTCCCTGGTAAATCTCGGTCCAGAAACGGTGCTTGAGGCGCTTCTTCGTGTCCTTCAGCGTGCTCTGCTTCTTGATGAGGTCGAGGTGGGTGAGGAGACCGATGACCTTGGGGAAACCGTGAGCCTGGAGAATGTTGAGGAACTCAAAAGTTTCCTGATATTAGCTCAACCATGGCTGAAGGACTCTCACCATCTCAAAGCCGAAGCTTCCATCGATCATCAATAGCACGAGGTCAACGACCTTGCCGAGATCAATCATAGAGTTCAGGTCGTTACCGCACTCGACGAAAGTGATACGCCTCGTCTTTCCGGACACAACAGTAATCGGACCTTGGGGGTCGTTCAGATTGTGCTTGGTGTATCGCCTGACGAGCGAGCGGAGGAGCGTGGTCTTCCCCACACCGGGAGGTCCGACGATGCCGACGACGATGGGCGGCGGGGGCATGCGGCCCTCGTCCATGCCCTGTCCCTTCTCCTGGGTCACTTTGCGCTCCTCGGGGTTGCGGTTGACGAGAGGGACATGGAGCCTCTTCTGGCCAATGTCCGCCGTTCGGCGCGCAGCGATGTTCGCCGATCGCCATGATTGCGAGGTGAACGCCTGAGGTTAGCTACCAGTGGACTAGTAGTAGCACTTACCTTCGGGTTGTAACCATGAGCATGGCGTCGGTCAACGCCCTGCGCCTTGTCCTTCTTGTCGAGCTTGGAGCCCGCGGACGGCTTGTGGTGAGCCTTGTGCGGCTTCTCCATGCTGGTTGTTGTTACGGTGACCGTCGCCGTTCCAAAATTCAAGGTATCATGAGCTCGGCGACCCTTACGAAGTGGAGGTCTCAAATTTACACCCGTGTGGGTATTAGACATCGGCGACTATTGCCTAATCCAACCACTGCTGCCATAACAGTCTCCATTAGCATCAGATTCTATGAGCTTGCCACCGTTCACGTGACCGCGTCCAAAAGTCTAAATATTGAAATGTTCAGTGGTCCATCGATCTGCAACTACCCCACACCACCATGCCGAAGGAGCAGATCCGAAAGCGCGGAAAGCGCAAGCCGAAGACTGAGCAGGGGGCGCCTGCCCCTGCTCCTACTACCGAGTTCGACGCTCCGCCGGCTCCTGCCGCGGAGCCTGAGTCGATCGGCGGCATCCACCCTTCCCGACTTGCCATCCTGAAGCGAACCGGCGGCGCGAGCCAGCAGGCCGTTACGACCCAGACCGAGGAGCAGACCGCCGAGCTCGACCACCGACCAGAGGAAGAGCAGCCGGAGGAGGGAGCCGCTAACTGGACCCGCGTGTACGATCCCGATTTCCCGTTCGGTGTCCTCGACCCGGATGTTAAGGCATACTTCCGGAATCTGGAGGACCAGATCAAGGACTGGGAGGGCGCCGGCGCTGCTGGAGAGGAGCGTGAAGGTGAGTACTGTTTTTGCTTGGAAGCTGATATCAGACCGACAGATGTTCCTGAGCAGCGTGCTGCAGGAATTGCGCGGACACGAGCTGCAGGTCGCCACGGACCCCGAGGTCGGCGTCGTGCTTGAGCGCCTGCTTCCCTCGCTGAATGACTGGGGCCGGCGTGTTATCGGTGACTCGTTCGGAGAGAAGTGGGAGACTCTGCTTACGCATCGTTTCGGAAGTCACATTGTGCAGACCTGGATGACGCTCGCCGCCTCCACTCTCGATCGCGAGGTGAGTAACAGCTGTTGCACTAGGCGAAGCTGACATCAGACCCGCGGTATCTACCCGCCGCAACAGAAGAAGCAGGAGAAGAACCCGGAAGAGGGTGTTCTCCCGACGATGGCCGAGCTTATCACCTCGCTTACGACGACCTTGATCCCCAGCTTCCCCTCGCTCCTGACGAACACTCACGCCTCCCCGCCTCTCCGACTCCTCCTGCTCGTCCTCACTCCCAATCGCGCTCTTCCTTCGCTCGATGCCAGTGAGGGTGACGGTGGCCTTGTTCGTTCCAAGCGTTCCGGCAAGTTCAGGAAGGGCCAGGGCGTGCAGGGCAAGTCGATTCTCGGCGACGAGGAGCAGAAGCCGACAGACCGACAAGTGCCCGAGTCGGTCGCTGCGCTGCGGAAGAAGGTCCGCGACGAGGTGATGCAGCGCATCTCTCCGGTAGAGTGGCACGGCATGGGCGTGAACAAGGTCGGAAGTGCCGCCGTCCAGCTCTTCCTGGAGGCCGAAGCTGAGGATGGCGACAGCGAGAAGGAGGGCAGCCTGCTCGACATTATCACGGAGGGCCTTGCGTCGAACCCCAAAGACAGGGAGCAGAAGCCGTACCTGTACTCGCTTCTGGTGTCGCCGACGGGTACCCGCCTGTTCGAGGCTGTGCTCTCGGTCGCGCCGAAGAAGATCTTCAAGGCCCTGTGGAAGACATACTTCCGCAAAAAGCTCGGCAAGTTTGCTTCCCACCCGTACGCCAACTTCGTTGTCGCCAAGGGCGTCTCGCGTCTCTCAGCCGACGGCCTCAGCGAGGCGATCGCCGAGGTCCAGTCTGTCGGTGGTGGAAAGGCCCTGATCAAGACGGCGCGCACAAGCGTGCTCGTCGCTTTCGCAGAGCGCGCGACTGCGCTCGGCAAGGGCGGTGACGAGGTCATGGGCCTGGTCAAGAGCGCGACCGAGCTGCCCGAGGGAAACAACGATCTCGTGCCCGCGCTCATGGCGCTGAAGACGGTCCCGACGTATGAGGCGATCAAGAACGGCGAGGATGTTCCCGAGGACGGCGATGACGCCGAGCGGGAGAAGGACGAGGATGCGGAGGCCGCTTTTGAGGCAGCGCAGCGCCGCAGTGCGTGGGAGAACCGCCGAAACGCGAGGCCCCGCGGCGCCCTCGACCCGAACATGCAGGGCTGCCTTCTGCTGCAGGCGCTGGTTGACATGCCGGACTCCACGGAGGTGCTCGAGAGCCTCTTCGCTCAGCCCGTTGACGCTCTTCTGGCTTACGCGTCGTCGCCGATCGCTTCGCGTCTCCTCGACCGTGTGCTGCTCTCTGCCAATGTGCCGCCCAAGTACAAGCGCAAGCTCCCGCTTGCCTTTGTTGGCCACTACCTCGAGCTGGCGTCTGACCGCCTTGGATCTCGTGTCGCGGACACGATCTGGGCGACCGCGGACGGCTTCCTGCGTGAGAAGATTGCGCGCTCCCTCATTCCGAGTGCGACCCAGCTCGCCGCCGACGCCTACGGAAGGTTCATGGCGAAGAAGCTCGAGCTGCACCTGCTCCAGCGTCGACCGGACGAGTGGCGCGAGAAGCAGCTTGGTCTGAAGCACCACTTTGCGCACCAAAAGGAGGCGCGCCAGGCTGCCGACCAGCAGGAGGAGGAGCAGCCCGAGGAGGAAGAGCCGAAGAAGAAGGAGAAGAAGAGGAAGGGAGACGAGATTGACGAGGTCTTCGGCAAGCTCGAGAAGAAGAGGAAGAACAAGTAGATTGTAGCATCACCAGCACTACGCCCATAGATCTTTTCCGGACATGTCATCAATTTGCATTTTGCAGAGCAGAACTCGTCAGCCAATACACGAGAACACAGAGCAAGAGCGATGCGATGCATAAGTACAACAAAGTAGCTCTGAGATCCTGATCCGCTCCATCCGTCTTCCTGGCGAAGCGGGGGAGATATTGAGGGGAGAGGGTAAGTCTAAGTCTAACACTGGTTCCGGAAGGGTGTCGTGTGTGCGAGTCTGGCTGGCAGACCCGGTTTTATGCTCTGGGCGTTGCAGAGGTGGTCGCTTAAGGCTCCTCAGCAGGCGCCTTCCGGAGCCACCAGTCGATGGCGGCGGAGAATCCGGCGAACGCGAGACCGCCACCGACCATGGCCTTCGGGCCGGCGTTGCGCGCAAGAATCGCACCCGAGAGGAAACCACCCGCGACAGAGTTCCAGATGTCGTTCTTCGCACGGTACTGCCTGTCAGCGTTACAGAGCACAAGCTGGTTAGGGGGACACTCACAGCCTCGATACAGCACTCCGTTCCCGAGTACAGGGCTCCGACCTTGGCGAAACCCTTACCCGAGGTCCACATGTTGCGGCCCATCTCCTTGAACATGTGCTTCGCCTGGCCCTTCATGCCCTGGTCACGGAGCTCCTGCGATGCTCGCGACATCGGGTCCTCGATCGCGAAAGACGCCGACATCATAGCGAAGAATCCACCGAGCAGGAAACCTGAGAGTCAGCTGTGTCACGGAGCACCAGATGGCTATACCGAACGCCTGCATGTACTGCGCTGTGGAACACGTCCACCGCTGCTGAGGCCTCAACAGCGTCAGACACAGACTCGTCGAACCTCGGTGACGATTGAAGAACATGATCGCCAGACCAACGACCCACACTCCCAAACATAGGAAGCTCTAGACACCATGTCGTGCAGGTGTTCGGCAACATGAAAGCTTAGGTCCTACTCACCCATTCCACCGGCCATAACAACCTTGGTCGGGCACGACTCCATAACCATGTTCATCTGCTTGGTCCAGTTCTGGATCTTGCGGACCTCATCCTTCTCGTCCTGCGTCGTTCCGGGAGGGTACGGCTCGGAGCCGGGGGCGTATATCGGGGCGAGGAGGGGGTGCTGCTGGGTCATGTCGGCTGATGGGGTGGGGTTATATCAACTCGGAAAGTCAGGCCAGTCGAAAGCCAACGATCGCTATCGGGCGACCACCCAGCCGGTCGTTCCAACTTTTTGCCGCCGCCTCCGCCGCCGATGGAGGTGCGTGCCGAAGTGATGGTCCCTGATTTTGTTTGAGCCTCCTGGTTAGTAGCCTCAGAAGACCACAATGGTCGATCTGGTGGAGGTGTCTCCACTCATGCCACTCATCCGCGGGAGGCTGACCGGAGATTCGATGATGGTATTCTTTCAGCTCGTCAAGGAGAGAAGAATGAATCCCATTGATCCGGCATGCACGCTAGAGGCCATGTGTTGAACGAACTGCAACTGAGTTGAGATCGTTCAATGGAGACTGCAGACGCCGTAGCTTATGGAATAACTGACGTCTGAAACAGCTGTCACATGTGCCGGTCATACGCACTCCGCCATGCACCTCGGAGTGTCACTGGAATTGTCCTAAGTGCTAAGTGTCGATCGGCAGTCGTGCGTAAGGCGACGGATCGCCTTTCCGCATGGTGAGTCTATGTCCCGTATCCTGTCTAAAAGCAAGCAGCCCCGATTGCGACTCCCAAAAGAATGACCTCTGGCGGGGTCGAACCGCCGACCTTATGCGTAACGCGTCAAGTGTTAAGCATACGCTCTAACCAACTGAGCTAAGTGGCCTTAGACGTTCGCTCTGCTGCGGACTGCATGCATCACGCTCGGTGCCTGAGCGTCCTGCTTACGCCCGTGCTGATCGCTCGCCGTACAGACGGACGTGTCGAACCCACGCTGCTGCCGCACATCGAGTTGTTCGAATGGGTTCTCGGTTTCGCATTTCCTTCTGTAACCTAACACATCATGCACAGATCAACTTCCATCACCCTCTTTTGGAAAGCCACGGGCCAGTTTAAGCTCAACGCTTCGCCATGACCAAACCACGACGACGTCCTCGGTCCTCAGAGGAGCTCAGACGAAACGGCCCCCAGCGCCAAGCTAAATTCGGCACATCGGAGAACCCCAACGTCCCGTTGCCCGTAGGGCCCCACGGCGCGCACCATGATCGTGAGTGTGACCACCTTCCATCCGAGAGTGCGACGGCCTGCGGCGTTAGCACGATCGAAAGTGCTGGTGCGCCATGCGCGGACTATGGAATCGCGCGACCAGTGAATGGGGGTGAATGGCTCGATGCGCATGTGCCCACCGACGCCAGGTCATGACTACTGAACTGTGGCGTTCAGCTAGCCAAACTAGTTGTACTCCCATTGACTGTAACCCTGCAGTGGGCAATCAGAGGTTTGGTCAAACTTCCCCAACACAGCGAACAGCGCTAAACCTCCTGGTCCCCAGGGCCTGTGTGGTGGAGGGTGTGTACCGGGGTTAGCGCCAGTGCGCCAGGGAGCGGCGTATACACTGCCCGCCAGCTGCGATTTGCACGCTCCATGTACCCTATGATCCTGTGCGATCCTGGGTGCAATGAGTCTTGGCAGATCAACACAGATCACTGCTGCGCGTGCATCGGGCTTCGAAAGATCGAAAGCATGCTCTGCTCGGGACGTCATTCGTTCGCAGCATCATGCCGTATTCCGTCGTGCCGGCGCAAGAGGATTCTGTCTGCAGACTGGCCGGATATAGGGCACGGGGACAGAGGCAGGAAGGCAGCGAGGAGCCTGAGAGCAGAGAGCGGCAAGCGCGGCCAGCGGCCATAAGCGCCATCAGCTAGGCACTGTCAGGTAGCTCCAAGCTTATGTTGGATACAGCCGAGGCGATCAAGCACGCCGGGTACTGGCCATTCCGCGAATCCCATGCGATCTCGGGCTCGCTCTAGCCTGCCTCTCTCAACTGAAATCCACTCCAACCACGGCTTTGGCCACCGTTCTAACATGCACTTGCTCCCTTCTCCACAAGGGCACTAGCTCTACCCAACCTCGTCTTTCGGCTTCCTGACTCAGGCGCCAGCTCACGCCAGAACCACCACAGATCCGATCAGCCCTGCCAGGCCGTACCAGGATTCCTGGTCAGACGAACAGCCCGGTGGTCATTCGCTGACGGGTGCTACTTGAGGCTACTTGTCATGCCGTCGCCTTCCTCACCTTCTCACTCCGGTTCTCGACTCTCAACGATCCACCACGCTCATTCTTAACGCTTCGCTCCTCTCTTTCAGTCGCCGTTAACCTCACCTCCTTGTTCTTTGGACCTTGCTCTTTCTTGTTTTCCGAATAGGTCGTCACATCTGCGTCACTCGATACTCGGCTTCCGACTGCTAGGTCGACCGGACTTGTCTTTGCCGCTCTGGCATCGAGCTGTGGCGATCCTTTCCCTTCCGACCCTCGCTTCCCTCAACAGCAGACGGCACATCGGCCATGCCCTTCCCGTCAAAGCTGCTCAGCACTCCAGTTGGAGGCCAGGGCCCTGTGATGTCTCTGACCCAACATCAGTGGGACTGTGTCAACCGATGCAACGAGCACTTTAGCAGAGATGGACTCGTTCTCCCTGTAGGCGAGGGTAAGAAGGAGACAGCGCCCCTCACAGAGCGCGAGAAGATGTTCTTGGTGAGTAGTTGCGGGAACAGCAGTCTTCAGTATCACTAACATTCAGTCGCGGGATGCCTATCTGAGGTGAGCATAGCCGAGGTGACCATTTCCGCCTGACCGCCCACAGATTCCTGACCTCGGTTCGAGGCGATATCTCAGCATGTGTTGAAAAGTTGGAGAAGGCTATCATTTGGCGCCGCACGCACCAAATTGACGACTTTGACGAGTGGGTGAGGAGGATGAAGTTCGATGTGAGCACGACAACCACCAATTTGCCACTGACAACCGACAGTCCGACATGGGCAAGACATTCCTTTGCCACTTTGCACCTGATGGTCGCCCGCTGCTCTACATGCTGTGCAACCGCGATCAACTCCCTATGAACAAGCGACATCCTTGGCTCGTGGTGCGTATCTGCTCACGTCAGCGTCGATCGCGATACTGACCCCACCTTAGCTCTTTTGCGTGGAACGCGCTACAGAGCTGATGGCCAATGGGCAAACGTGAGTCCATGCCGTCGCTGCATAATTGACGACGAAGTGCCTTGATCAACATTTTCCCTTTCACCAAGAAGCAGGGTCTCCCTGCCTCGGTTTCGGTATCTCGAACGCTCATGTCCTCGCTGGGCAACTATTACCCCGAGGTCCTCTCTCGTTCCTATGTCCTCGACGCTCCTTGGCAGATCGGGACCTTCATCGGTCTTGTCTGGCCTATGGTCGACTGGTCCGCACGTCGCAAGATCAAGATCTGCCCATCGGAAGTCATCTTCAAAGATGGCGAAGTCCCATCTGAACGCCTTCTTAAGGACGCCGGCGGAAAGCTGGACGTCCCGTGGGACGCCGAAGCGTACTGGGAAACGCTGGTCACAACTTGCCGAGAACGGAGAGAAGATCACCTCAGACGCTGGCGAGAACTTGGCGGCAGATGTGGTCTTGAGGAGCGACTGTTCAAGGTAGTGGAGCGCAATTCCAGCGAAACCACTGCGGTCGACATCGAGGAGGAAGTGTCGGTCATGACGGAGAACACGCATTCGTCAGAAGATTCGGCCTTTACTCCCCCGTCCGTCAACGCATACACCTCCGAGCATGGAATCAAGCAATGGAAGGACAACTGGAGCTTCCACGGTACCAAGACCAGTCCTACTGGCGCACGCCCCAACATGACCAGTACAAGTCTTGAGTCCCAACATGGCCTCGTTCAACGAGTTCAGGAGAATGAAAAGTGGCTGAAGACAAATCCCCCGCCTCCCAGCAGCCTCCCTCCACAGCGAAGATGCTCGATTCAGCGGGCCGAAGCCGACACCTTGTCTAATTCTGGGTCCTCCACTTCCGGCTCTAGTGTCGCCGCCCGAGCGCCTCAGCGCAAATCGTCGTTGAGGGCGCCTCATCACCACCCTCACGCTCGCAGGTACAACGGTTCCAGCTGGACCCTTGACTCGGAGGATGAAGAGGAACCACAGCCACGCATGTACCCTCGTCCGCCCCCGCCACCTCGCAGTCTCAAAAGCTTCATCTCGTCCTCTGCACTGTCAACGACAGCACCCCCGTTGCCCTCGCCACCGATGGAGAGAGCTCGGACTAACAGCCTCGAAGCTCAATCTCCCAAGGTCACCACCCGCCCACTTCACCGCAACGGCAGAGCTGCTGCCACAAGGGCTGCTACGGAGCCTGGATACCCGTATCGGGATGAGCCTGCGCTGCGTTTGCAGCCGCGCCGCCAGTCGAGAGACGTCGAGAAGGAGCGGAAGATTACCGACTTGTTACCCGTCAGTGACCCCGAGCCTGACATCTACACTCCCGCTGCCGAGTCCGACACGGACGCGGAACCCGAGCCGATCACAACTCCGGAAAATGCCCCAGACGGTATGGACGCCTTCACTTCCAGAGTACACCTCGGTGATGATGATCACGGCATCGAGTCTTTGTCAAAGCGGGATTCAGTTTCGACCGTTGACACCGGAACGAGCGACGGGGACCACTCTACCGACTACATGTCCTCCGTGTCGTCTCCACCTCACGATCGATGGGTAGCAATCTTACCGGCCGCCATGAGCTCAACTTCTCATCTCGCCCTCGAGGCTCGACTGGAAGCCGAGCTCCAAGCACAGCTCGCCAGCGAGGGCTCCAACGACGATGACGCCACGATCAAATGCTCCGACGTCGCTTCGGTCAAGAGCAAGTTTGACGCATTCCCGTCAAGCCCCACTCCCTTCCCATCCAGCCCGACGCTCTTGCCCCCGAGCCCCACCCATCACAAGGTCAAGACGCACACGGTTGTCAACGCAAAGTCTTGGGGGAAGTCTCCGCCTGCGCGGACCTCGCCACTCGGGGTTCCCCCCCGAGACTCTGCCGTGAAGGGACCGAGATCCCCGCCGCGCTCACCTCAGTCACCCGGCCGGCCTGTCCCCGGCATGCCCTACCTCACCAACCCTGCCCCCTTTGTCCCGCACGAGTCCCCACCTCGTCTCCCGCAGATGCAAACGGACCGCTGGAGGTTTAACGCGCCAACTCTGGGCATGCAGCCGCCATGGGCGACACTGCCCCGCAACGGGGGCAACATGCGCCAGTCCAGCTAACGCACCTCTTCTTCAACTGTGTATAGCGCCCTCATTCGTTCAAAACACGACTCCACTCGCAGACACGCAACCCTCTGTCCTTACGAATCCTCTTCCCTTCACACTCTGTGTCCCTCGAGTTGTAGTTCTAGTCAGAAAGGAGTATCCCCCTTGTGTATCCTGTACCACCAGCAGAGTATCACCCACTCCACCCCGCGTCTAATTATTCCAGTGATGCATATAATACTGTGGTTGCGGACGCCAACGCTGGCGGTTGAGGGCGGTCCGTGGGGCCGGTGTGATCGGGCGATCGAGCGTGCACGCGATCAGTGCGCAGTCCTCGATCACTGCGACGGCGGAGCACGGCCCTCCTGTCTTCGGTGGGCAGCCCGTTTGAAGGCCATGGATCATGGCAGACCCAGGGCCAGCGCGCTGTGAAACGTCTCTCAGCTCTTCTGACGGGTCAGTGTGGTTCTGTGGGGATGTTTCATCAGTCCTCGTGGGTTACCCAGGTCATCGGAAGCACCATCTTCGCGGGGCCGAATGAGGTCCGTGCGGAGCCAGTATCCAAGCGTACTAGAGCTGAACACTGAAGCGTAAGTATCTCCTGTGCGCGGCGGCGCCGAGGGCGGCTAGCAGTGAAGCCGACTGAGCTCTGAGATCATGGGGCAGAGTCCTTGACACAGAGCTCCTAGACATCAGCCAAGGCGGGGCGTTCGTGCGTTCTGTTGGCGCGCAAGCGGGTGTCTCACCGCCATGTCCTCACGACGCTCGTGCGTGCGGTTAGGCCGAAGAGGTAAGCGGCATGTGCGAGAAGACCGGCTCGCTCGGACGTCTCGCGCCGGTGTCCCGCAAGTCCACAAGATGTGAGGAGGAGCTTAGCGCACCCTCGACGCCTCGGCAGTTGCAGAATTCCAACGAATCCAGTGAAGCTCAAGAGTGAGCTCGAGCGACAATGTGAATTGCCCCAAAGCCGTTCCAGTGCGTTGTTGTTCTTTCCCCGCTTTTCTGTGGGTTCTGTCCATATATGCCTCGTGACCTCGTTGCTTGCTTAAAGCCTGCTGGCTTTGCGGGTTTTACTCGCGCTTTCTTCAATAGCAGCACGACTAGCACGGCGGTGACGCTCAGTGACGCTCAGTGACGCAGTGACTCGGCGACGAACGGGTGACGCGGGTGAGACGTTCACGTGTCCAGAATCTTCTCTCAGTTAACATGTGAGCTTTTGCTTACCACCCGGCTCATTCTGTGCAAGAACATCTCCACTCACGAAGCAGTTGAGCTATGCATTTCTGCGAGTCGCGCGAGGCTCGACTCCCGATCACACACGAGGCAGCTACGACGGCACCCGCTACCGGATCCAGGAACAGCCGCCAGCGTACCAGCGTACCAGCGTACCAGCGTGTTTCCCGCCTCGCGTCCCCCTGCTCCCTGGGGTCCTTTGGACCCAGGTAGCCACTTACAACAAGACATGTAGCCCTTGCTGCCGTACGTTCCGAACCTCGCTTGTGCTGTTTGGCGCCACGCCGCTCTCCCGGCTGCCGGCTGCACACCCGTGAGCAGATGTACCGCTGTGTGGGTGTCGCGACACGATGCCATCCCCGGCCCCGCGATCAATAAGCAGCAGTGAACGAGATACGCGTATTGCTGCAAGAAGGAACAATTAGACGCAGGTGCCGAACAAGACGCCGGAGGGTGTAGCACGTCAATCACCCATTTTGCCAACAAGGCTCGCAAGGCTCGCCCCCGAGGCCCCGAGGCCGAGATTCCAGAACTCCAGACAGTGCCAGACGCCGAGGATGCCGCAGGCTGCGTGTGACGTAGTGCAGCAAGTGATGGGGCAGAGGGGACGTGTCACTTGCCTCGACATGACTTTCGTCTGGCTCTATACATTTTGCTCAGCGGTGATCGACGACGAGAGACGAGGTGAGGAGGGGGTTGTGATACCGCCGCGGAGCCACGGTAACAGTCGTCCGCAGCACGCGGCGTCAAGCGGGCCAGCGGAAGAAGCAGGAAGGCGTGCAGGCGAATGAGCCTGTTGCTCATCGTGTGTCAGCTTGTCCTCACTGTGCCGTGCTGCCGCGCTGCCGAGCGGCTGAGCTTTGTGTGCTTTTGACTGCCTCGAAACGAGGCGTCTTCCCCAACCAGCTGCAGGCTGGCAGCGTGGTAGGCAGTACGGCAAGCTCTGGGCTCTGGGTGAGCCGAAGAGCAGCACACCGGCGGAGTCAAAAGCAGGCACGGCGCAGACCCCCAAATACATGCGCTAGCGCTAGTGCATGGAAGATGAGCTGGCCAGGCCTGTCGGACTGTGCTCGCCGCAGCACCAAGCGAGGGCGGAGGCGCAGCGCGCACGGCGCACACGGCGCAGACGCGCAGACGGCGCGCACGGAGGACGGAAGCAGGAGGTGCAAACAGAAGACAGGGTGGAGGGCATGGAGGGCGCAAGGGTTGACGGCGCGGCACGCCAGGCTCGCCAGGGCAAACCCAGGACGGCCAGGACAGCCAGGACAGCCAGGACAGCCAGGACAGAGTAGGACGCCAGGGCAAGACGTCATAGGTCTCTGGGCGCGACCCGATATCTGTGTAGGGCGTCGCTTGAGCTTCGCAGGGCGCACTGAGGGCGCAGAGCATGCAGAGCAGGTTGCGTGCCATCACGCCGTTCTACGAGGCCTGCGATACGCTGCCCGATGCAGGATGGGGATGAGGGCGCATGTACATTCCCCGCGCGCCTGAACGCCCCTCGCTTCGCCGGGCTGCTCACAGTCTCGCTGCCTCTGCGCGCCGCCTCCGCTTCTGCTGACCACGGCGTCGTCTTCAACTCAATCCTCTTGCAATGTCAGGTGGCAGCCTCGGCAGGTCCGGCACCTGGCACGCTTGCTGGTCACGAGCTGCTCGGAGGGGGGCGTGCTCTCGGTGCGGGCAACTTTGGCCAGCGATGAGCACGAGTCTGCTGTGATAGTCCGAGAAGCATGCCAGTTGATGAGGTTAATGCAACCCTTGGGCCCTGATACGATGTCTGAGGATTATGTATGCAGCGGAGGATGCTTGCCTATCGACGGTGCTGGTTGGCGATCTGCTGGTCGTCTGAATGCTGCCTTATTGCGTCCACCTAGTGCATCAACCTTTACGCATCTTGCTCGATACTCTTTGGCAACAAAAGCAGCCAAGCACGAGCTATCGCTTGCTAGTCAACAGCCATCTGAGCGTGCGCAGCGCCGAAGCCCTCCAGCCTCAAGCCCAACAGCCGTCACCCCGAGCGCCCTGCCGCCCAGCCAGGAAGCCAGTAGTAGTGAGCCAGGCAGCCAGGAGTGACCCAAACGATATCCCACCTGACCATCGGACCCATCCAAGGAAATAGGAACTTGGACCTCAACCTGACCCCGGTACCCCGGTTTCACCTTCACTTGGTCGCCTATCGCTCATCCATCATCCACCATCTCTGCACGCATCTCAACTTCGACAGCATCCTTCGCCGTCTAACTCGACCTTGACATCCGCGCCCGCCGCCGCTCGCACCCCCTGCAACCCCGCACGCCGCCGTCTCGACTCTTGCTCGCTGCGGCCCGTCACTCGCTTCCCTTCAGGTGCGACATCCCCGGCCCGCTTTTCGTCATTGTCATCATCGCCGTACGGCATCAAGTCATCTCGACCACCATCACACGTCCACCACTCCCCATCTCCGTAAGCTTGAACGTTCCTTCCCTCCCCTTTCACCATCCACTGTCATTTCCCGCTTGTCCCCCGCAACGCCCCGCGCATCAATCCACCCCCGCCCTCCCTGCGTCTCGCCGTGACTGTTCCAGGCCGTGACTGTCCCACCTCTCGGTCCACACCTGCTGCGCCCGCACTGGCACACCTGGCAGATTGGCTCAAGCTCCTCCCCACTGCTCGAGCGTCCGTGAGGAAAGTGAGGAATGGACCTGTCACCTCCTCATTGTCCTCGAGTCCTTCCTCCCCCCGCCATCGACGTCAATGGCGTTTTGCCCCAGCGTCCTCACCACCAGCCTATCAGCCAGCGCTCCAGCGGCCGAGCTGACCTCTTTTCCTTGTTTTCCTGCAACCACCTTCCTCCCTTCCCTGTCCTCACGGCCTCGCCGCCGCCCCCTCCGTCCCCCGCCGTCCTGGACCTCTCCTTTGCGCGTGGGACGCCGAGCTGACACTTGGCCTTCTTTTTCGCCATTCGATCGGTCTTTTCGCCCGTACTCATCGCATACCGTGCTCACCCGTCCGACGACCGCCGTGCTCGCTTCCTGCTCCTGACCGCTGAACATCTGGACTCTCGCCGCTGAACCCAACGCACCACCACCCTTCGCTCACGCGGTCCGTGCTCCGACTACTTGGACACCTGCTTCGTTTCACTTGTGCGCCCACGCACACCCAGACGGAAGGAACGGACGTCCTGAATTGATTCGATCTTCGAGTCTCTACTTCCAAGGAGCTCATCGTGGTCTCCACTTCTCTCTGCACCTCGTCACTGCATTCTAAAACACAGCATGCCTGCTAGCCCGGAACCTGCTGCCGCGTCGCCGGTAGCTGCGCCGGTTGACCCCGTCAAGTCGGAGGACACCAAGGACACTGCCAAGGAGACGGCTACTGTGAGTTTTCAGTTGACGGCGGGACGGCGGATGACGTCTTGGGTGGGAGGCTGGGTACGCCTGGCCGCTGCTCGTGCGCACGACCCATCCAAGCGCGCATGCGTTCCCCGCTTTGTCATGCTTGCGCTCTTGACTTGCGTCGCATCATGCTGACCACGATTCGCAATGGTCACGACGATCCTGCGCCCCCTCCTTCCGTGTCTATCCGAACGAACGCCATGGCATACCGCGATAACGTACGACAGCCTGCTGCTGCTGCCGCCGATTCCCCAGCGCCTGTTGCTGAGGCTCCCGCGACGCCTGCCCCGACCACGCCCGCTCCGTCCCAACCCGCACCTGCTGCCGACACCGAGGAGAAGAAGGATGAGAAGAAGGAGGACGTGAAGGAGGGCAAGAAGGACGAGCCGGCTGCCGAGGAGCCGTTGCCGGACTCGCCCGATGGAATCATCAACATGGAGATCTTCTCGCAGATCCAGGACATGGATGACGAGGACGACGAGGATGGACCAGGGTCGCGCGAGTTCTCCAAGGGCATCGTGTGGGGATACTTTGAGCAGGCCGAGGCGACGTTCAAGCAGATGGAGGAGGCCATGTGAGTTATCTTCAGCATGCTATTGCTCGTTTGACTGACATCTGCAGTGCCGAGGCGTCGCTCAGCAACCTGTCGTCGCTGGGACACTTCCTGAAGGGATCATCAGCAGCGCTCGGCATCATCAAGGTGCAGAACTCGTGCGAGAAGATGCAGCACTACGGCAACTTGCGCGACGAGGAGGTCGGCGAGAACCTCGAGGAGGGTGAAGCGTTAGAGCGGATCAAGCAGCTGCTCGTCGACTGCAAGCGCGACTACGGCGTCGCCTCGCGCTATCTCCGTAGACTGTACAACGATGAGGAGTAAGTTGCGTTCGGCCGAGTGTCTCCGATGGACGCCGAGGTCGGGCGCAGTTCACGACCTCAACACGGTACAGCAAGGCAGCGTATAGCATAAGTTTAAGGCAGTATGTAGTCCAAGTTGCGCATTCCCGTCACCCTGTCACCCCCGCCGTCTTCTTCTTTCTCTCTCTTTCTCTTTTTTCTCCCATCCCCACCCCTACCCATATCCAAGGTTCCCTGCATGACACGTAGCGGCGCAGCCGAAGGAGTAATGATACGATCAGTATGAAATGTCAACATGACCCCAACGTGTGCGCATCTGCGAGCGGAGCGGGCGTCCTCTAGCCAGGACCTGACTCGGTCAACCCAACGCGATGATTATTAATTAAAACGTGTTCCCCTCTCCTGAGTCACCCCTTGTGCACAAGGAAAGTGAGCGCGTGTTGATCACTGGACAATGCGTGCAGCGCGTGTGTACGGAAAGGGGTTGAGTGTAAGCGAGCCAGACCGAAGATATGGAAGGAGGCCGCGGCCTCTCCGAGTAGCTACTTCGCTTATGACGCGCCGACCTCAAATGACAGAGGTACCTATGGGCGACATGACGTGCAGAGCATGCAGAGCCAAGCCGCCGGCATAAGCAGCACTGATGACTGGCCCGTGTCCGCGGATCGTGACCATTCGAGAGTATGACCGAGTCAAGACCGAGGAGGGGCACCGGAGTCGTACACTCAACAGTTCTGCGGGCCTGCATACCTGCAACGAGTCGAGTAGTCGCAAGAGCCCGGTTACGGAATGCGAACGTTGCATTCCGACCACTGTCCTGGACTCGTACTGGCAGTGGCATCTCCGTCAATCGTCACCTCTCCCTCACCTCACTACCTCTCTGCGTCAAACCAATGTCGGGCGCATACGTGCATGCATGCATGACTATATGGCCACTGGGCTGTATGCATGCGGCGTTTGCGTGTGCGTGTGCATGTGCGTAGATACGGCAACTCGGTCCGCCTTCCGGTCGCATATAGACCAATCGTGGACCCAGAGAGAGAGACGCTTGGCGCGCTGAAGCGAAAGTAGAGCGTCGGATCGGAGTCGGCGACGGAGCCACGTACAAAGCACACAAAACACTCCGAAACCGGCGCAGTTTTGATGCCGCAGTATATGGCTATTGCCATGAGATCTCTGAGTAACGTGATGCACTGGAAAGAGTCCTTGAGAGCTGGCTGCTTGGACTTGCCCTGTTCAGGACGGTCAATAGTCAGGACTGTCAGCAGGGAGCCGTCAGGAGCTCAGGAGGAGAAGAAAGCGGACTGGATAGCTGCCTGCTGCGCCTGAGTTGTTGACGCCTGCACCGCCGCCGAGCAGCGCCTTTCGCCGCCGCCGAGCGCCGCTGTGCGCCCCGAACGCCGCCGACTGCGCGTGGCGCTCACCCTACTTGCCCACTGCTCCGTCCCACTGCATAGTCTTCTGCTCACGCCGAGCACATCATTATGGATACATACACGCCCGAGCTAGATCGGGCAGGAATACTCGTCAGGTGACTCGTGTCAAGCGACAGATTACTTGAAGGACACGTAACGCGCCGCCCTCATCACTGCTAAAGGCTACGCTTCGCTTCACTCACGCACGCCCCTTGAACAGGCGCGAGATCTTGACTCCGCTGCCCCCATTCGCGCCGTTGGGCTTGGTCAGCTTGCCATTTGTACTGCTTGGCTGCGGCGCGCCAAAGCTCGGCGCAGGGGGTACGGGCGGGCTCTGCTGGCTCGGCTTCCCCCCGTGGGAGGGGTGCTTCCCGTGCGACGCGTGCTGCGCCGTCTTACTTGGTTCCGGCGAGGGAGAGAGGCGGACATTCGGCAGGCCGTGCGGAGCAGTATGCCCATTGGGACGCTTGGGCTGCGGAGCGATTAAGACGGGGGTCGCCTTGCCCTTTGTGGGGTGACGGACTACGCCGGGCGGAGAAGACTGAGCCTCGCGCCGGCCCGGTGCCAGGTCGGGGAGCTCGATCGTCGAGAGGTAGATCGCAAGGAGAGGGGGTCGCCACGGTTCCGGCCTGCCTTGTCAGCTACTTCGTGGGCGGAAGGTCGCAGCTTCTACTACTCACTTCGGATCGTCCAGGTTGATGACGCGCGGGCCTCGGGGTGCCGGCGGCTGCTCCTCGTTCACGTACTGGTGCAGCTCTGGCTCGCCGTTACGGTGCCGCGCGCGGGTGATACCAGAGCACACCTGCATGGCGCGCTGGGCTGCCTCTGGCCGCTTCGTCCGGATCACGATGTAGAGAATGCTCGGATCACATAGGAGGGCGAGCGCGCGGTCAATATGCGTGTTGATGTCGGTCTGCATCCCGACGATGATCTCGTTGGACTCCTCCTGATGGTCAGCTACGCTCGTATGCCTGGTAGCATAAGTGTGGTCGTCAAAGTACTCACCGGCTCAAAGTCCTCAGGGGTGATGATACGCTGAGGCTCGTGTGACGAGGAAGACGTCGGCGGTGAGGGTTTAGCGGGCACGACGGGTTTGGAGCCTGACGGTGTGCGAAGCAGACCTGTTGACTGTGCGCGCTCGGCCTGACGCTCCTCGGCCGCGTCCATGAGACAGAGCACCCTGGGGTCAGTTCATACGAAGATCCCGGCTAACTTACGACATCACAAGTAGGTACTCGAGACCGCGCAGGTCCTTAATGTCCTGGAAGCGCTCAATGTTGTAGTGCAGAATCGAGATACGGGGGAAGTCTCGCTTGTCGCCCTCACGCGCAAGGCAGATTTCGACGCTAGGCTCCGGTTTGCGGTCAAGCGAGCACACCATGTCTTTCCCCACCAGGTCGCGCTTCCACTTGTACTTGTTGCTGTTATCAGCTCTGGACATCTGAGTTTGGCTCACCCCTCGAAGATGAATGTCCATTCCTGAATGTTAGCTGTCGCTTCGCTCCATTAGCCTGTAAGACGTACGAAGTGCCTGTCGTCAGTTCAACCCGCGGAGTCACCTAACTTACAATCGCCCCGTGAACTCCATTCCGACAGACACGTCCGGGCCGTGCAGCTCGAGCCGCCGTGTCTTCAGCTTCTCCGAGACGTACCCCGCGGACGCGAGCTTAGCGCCGCTGAATGCATCTGTACGTCAGCTCGTCGGCTCTAAAAAGCTTTGCAGGGCGATCGCTTGCGATGCGTCATTGATGGTGCCATGCGGGGCGCAACGATGAGCGAACATCACTGAAGACTTTTTGCCCAGAATAGAGGGCGACTGCGGCGTAGTTGCACCTTATCGCGGCACCAGTCTTGGACACGCTCAAGCGACCACTGCGCACGCTGCAGCGCACCGGCGTAGTCATGAGCGTAGCGCACTGTTCCGACAATAGTCACGGCCCCCCGACTCTCCTCTCACTCACCATACAGCGCCGTGGCGTAAGCCTCGCCGTTGACCTTTTCGCGGACACGGGCGTACCGGACCTCGCCGTTGTTTTCCTTCAGCTCGAGGATGGCGGGGTTCTCGCGGCTCGGCTCGGCCGTGAGCGTGTAGCACGAGGCGTCTCGGAGGGCCATGTCGGAGGTTGCGGCGGCGTGACGGGTCTGGTCGGTATCGGTGCAGCCGGGCGGCAAGGGCCCCCTAGTCGTGTGCTCGGGCGGTCGCTCGTGGAATGCGGCGTTGCCAGTGTCGAGATGTCGATGGGGACAAAGGGAGAACTTGTGGAGAACGCGCTGCTGGATTAATAGGTGAGCAAGCGTGTCCGTTTGTGTGTGTGTGTGAGAGCAGACTGTGTCTGTATGCAAATGCGAATGGAGGAAAGAGTGAAGAGTGAATGTGAAGAACGACGACGGATCCGCACTGCCTCAATGTCTCAATGTCTTGGCCAGTGTCGGTCACTGCACTGGCCGAGGGTGGGTGGACTCAGGCACGGACCTGTAGCACGAAATCAAGCGGCAAAATTCAGGGTGGCAACTCCAGGCACACACCCCGCCCATCCACCTCGATCATGTGCCGGGAGCCGTTTCGGCTCTCTTCGTCCAACGATAGTCCGTAGCGATAGCGGCCATCGCATTGCAGACCGGAAGGTAGCTCAGGTGACCGCGGGACTCTGCACAGGACACAGGATATCAGATACCGTGGGACTGCATGCGATGTTTATACATGTTGATGTTTATTGATACAAGAGCGGCCTCATATCACCGCCGTCTATCCTCATGCTCACGCCATCCCCATCGGGGCGGCTTGACTGCTTGTTAACGCGTCGAGCTCCTCTGCGTTCGCAGCGAAGAACGCGTCGAATTCGTCGTCCTCATCCGCCTCCTCGGCCCAGGCTAGCACCCGCTTGGAAACCATAATGCTATATGGTCAGCAACACCGCTTCGGGAATCGGAATGTCCGCCTCGGTAACTCACTGCTTTAAGTTGAATCCCCGTAGCTCCAGTCCGTCAAGCGACGTCGCACGAGAGAGTGCAACATACGCCTGTCCATCGTCAAAGGTACCCTGCAGGTCGACTTTGACTCGGCTCAGAGTCATCCCCTGCGCCTTGTGGATCGTGATAGCCCTACAGGTCAGCTGCGAAGCTTCTAACTGCACTCACCACGCGAGAATGAGCGGCACCTGAATTCGCTTCGCTTCCATCTTGTTGCGAGCGTTCTCGACGCTAACCTCCATGGTTGGGACCAAGACCGGAGGACGCTTCAGGCCGTTCTTCGCCTCGAAGTCGACCACGGGGTACAGCGGCCCTCGGTCAGCGCCGTCAGCGTCGCGGTCCGCCTTTGGCAACTTCTTCGCGCCGTCGTCGTCGACACCAAAGTCGGCCATGGTGCTAAAGCCCACGACTTTGCCGGTGGATCCGTTCACTAGACCGGGCGCCCAGTTCTGGCATCGTCAGTGGGGTGTCACGTTCGTAACTCACGTAAACTAGCATGACCTGAGCTCCGACCTTGAGAGCGATGGATTCGGGCCAACGAGTATGGCTATTAAGAGTCTTGGTGGCCTGCTCTTGAGACACCTCATAGCCATTGGTCGTCTGGCCGCCGATATCGATAGCCCGGTAGACCTGAGGGCTTCCAGGGAGGGAAGCCAGATTCTGGTTGTTGACCTGCTCGACTTGGTATCGGCGAGAGTACCTGGATGGTCAGCATAGACCGTAGAGGAGGCCGCAGAGGGTTACTTACAGTTGAACAGGTCGTGTCCCCTCCGGGCACTGAACTGGTCGGTTACACCGGGTCAGCAGAGCGCTTGCCTCCTTCGTCATCCTGCCGCGGCGGATGTGCTCGAGGGCGGTGACAAGGCTCTCCTCTGACTGACGGAAGACCTGCTGAAGAGTGATGCGATTGCTTCTGGGGAAGGCTCGGTCCCAAACGTCCGCATCGAAGGCGTACTTCGGTTTCGGTCCATCATGGTCGGCAACAGGAGGAAGCTGGAAAAAGTCGCCGCAGAAGATGACCTGCAGGCCGCCGAACGGAGTTGATCGGCGGCGCACTACGCGACCGATCTGGTCGAGCTTGTCAAGCAGTTCTCCAGAGATCATGGAGATCTCATCGACGAGGAGGACGTCAGTCTTCCTCCACGCCTCGGTCGATCCTCTGTTCTTCATGACCTGGCCGATCAGCCGTTGCACCGGCTTGGTACCGAGGCCGATGCGCGCCCAGGAGTGCAGCGTCACGCCTCCGACATTCCTACTTTGTCAGCTGACGCTCCGTATCCTACACTTACAGTGCTGCCATGCCGGTCGACGCCGTCACGGCCACTTGCCGGGCACCGCCGATAGAGCCGCGCAGCGCCTTGATGATTGCGCGGAAGAGATGCGATTTTCCCGTACCAGCAGCGCCGGTGAAGAAGATGTTCTCGCCCCTGAGGATACGATCGAGTACCTCCTTCTGCTGAGGAGAGAGCGAGGCTAGCTCCTCGGGGACCTCTACCTCGGCCGAAGGAGTCCACTTGCCATCCTTCATGACAGGCTCGTCCCCGTCTTCATCGTCCGAGACCAGGCTGATAGATGGCTGCGATTGCGACGGTTGTGGAGGGAGCAGAGGCGTCTCCTTCATGGCCCTGAGATAATCCTCAACCTGATTCTTCGCCGAGCGACTCCATTTGCCGTCGGTCATGGTCGGTTCGGGTTCGTCGTCAGACAGCGTAACCAAAGAGCGACTCGGTCCCAGTTTCGCCTTCTTCTTCTTTGAGCGGTTGAATTTGTTATAGTAGTTGTTCGCCGGCTTCCTACTCTCCGATTTCAGCCATTCCTATTGTTAGCTGCGCCAGAGGTTCCTAAGGGATACGTACCGAAGCCTCAAAATGATCTGGGAAGCTTCTGAAGTACGCGCCCGGAAAGCCTTCCGTTTGCTTGAGAGCTTCTTCAAAGCTGGCGTAGATGCCTGGGTTTCGACCTTTCGCAACAGCGGTGTAGTTTGGTTGGTAAGACGACATGGTACCAGACCAAGGAACGCCGGGTGGTTGACTCAACCACAACAATGTTGCAGAGGTGCCATTTCGCGACGCGTCGCGCAGCGCGGGGAAGGTGGACTCGCCAGGTGGAGGTCTAGCAGATCTCATGCCTCAGTGTTAGTGACATTTTACACGTGGGTGGTTGTGCAAATGTCAGGTTGGATTGAGGACCTTCAGATTACGTAACGTTAGCTTCGTCTTCTCGTGCGAGTGTGTGGCACGGACCTCCCAGAGGTGGCGGTCGACGACGTTTGCCACAGGGACGAGCACACGCTGCATGCCTCAGGTGCGCGCCACCGGAGTGTGCTCTATTGTTCTCTACATCGCAGGCTGTCGAAGAACCTAACTTGAGGTTCTTGGACCCGGTCTTGGGGTGCTGAGACAAAGAGAACGAGGGTTGGTGAGGGTCGACGAGACATTGCCGGCGAGAACTTGGATCTCGGTCGCCGCCTGTATTACGAGCCGGCCTGATCTGCCCCACCCGCTACAGGCTGAGCGAATACCGTTCATTCGAAAAGACGAATCACATAAGCAACAAAAGGGACTAGCTGTAGTCACTTACCCATACAGCCTCCTGGATAGCCTGAGGACATGACCCCCTCATCCTGTGCATACCGCAGTGAAGAGCTTGGACCAGCGCCCGGGTATCCTGGTCCTGTCAGGAGATACTGTCACATTATCTAAGGTGTGAGGTCAGCCGCAGGTATGCTTGCCTAAGCTGGGCTCGACGAAAGCGTGGTCTGAGGTCGTGTGGTGAGCATCCTGGCTGCATGTCGGTGCGCAAAATTCGAAATCACTGCAACGTGAGAATCTGTATTGTAGTCGATGGAGGCGGCTGAAGGTGATGATACTGACACTTCTGGACCCCCAAGTGTGCATTGTGTATTTGGTGTACAGCACACAGAGTCGGTTTAATTCGGGGATAGGCTATGCGTACGTTAGGAAGTCGTACGCAGTTTATGTATGTAGTCTCGGAATAAGTTCGAGAACGATAGGCGAGGAGAGTTTCGTACTCTGGGACACAGATGAGAAGGCGTCCGGAAGGCTTAAACCTCGGAATGTGGACAAGTAAGCCTAAAGTGATCTCTGCGCAGTGGGCCAGACTGCGCCAGAGTGCTATTGATCCAATCGGTGCTTGGCATGGGCCGTCTTCCCTGGGCATGAGCCAGGTGAAGTTACAGGAAAGTTGATCTTCCTGTCGGTCTGTGGGAGGTATGTTGATATGCCCTCGTCTGCCTTGGATCCGTAGAAGCTGATATCGTCAGCTTGGGAGAATGGTCCAAAGTCACGCCCAGCATTTGCGCCCTCGCAGTGCACATACCGGTCCGGCTCGTTGGCTGCTGGGATGGTGCGGTAGGCTGAGGGGAGGGCGCGGAGGACGCGACGTCGGACTGCGTCAACGGAGGCGACTCTGCAGTGTCTCGTGTACCATGTCCCTGGCGACACTTACATGCTGCGCCTTCGCGACTGTGCCTCCTTCGAGCCCTGCTGACAACTCTACTTGGTATCTATGTCAAGTCGGGGAGTCTGTCTGGTATCCTCCTCGTGCCCCCCTGGTCCCCGTGGTCTCGTCACACTGGCGTTTCCAGCCGATCACTCGATCGCTCGTCGTTATCACACCCAGAGCTGGCTTATGTCCTGCCGTCACTGACCACTCTGCGCCTCTGGCTCCCCTGCGTCCATGCATCATACATCTCATCGCCCGGTCACGATGCACGTACCCCGCACCCACTGCATTCCGGCCTGCACAACTACCTCGCTGTCTGACATCCTTTCCCACTTGCTCCATTTTCCAGGCAACGTCAGCAGGAATGCATAGGGCGTTAAACCACTGCTCTTCTCTCCAATCACGCCCCCTGTTGACCACTGTTGATCATATCGAGGGGATCGCCCGGCATCAACAATCACCCCTCTCACCAGGTCCGAAACTGTGCCAGAACCTAGGTCAGCCCTCGCTGTCCCGCAAGCAACCCCCGCGCGCCGCGAACATCACCTCGTCCCGCTGACGCTCGAGCGCAAGGCAACCCCTTAGCCCTCGGGCGGTGGTCAAGAGGTCACAGCCCCGGGCCCGCAACCACAACCCACAGGTTCAAACCAGCAGCCGTCCCGCGGCGACTCGAATCAAGGGCGCAAACGCACAAGCCTTGCTCCCATCGTCGAGATTGTCTTGCCTCGCGACCTACACTGGCTTACCAGGCCTTGCTGCCCCGCTGCAACGTTACGTGTACACTGTCCACCACGCTCCTTCCAACACCCCAGGCCGTTCCTCACTGTCCCTCACTGTCCCTCCGTCCCTCCTTCGCCGATTGTCGCGCCTTCACAGACCACACCTTCGGACTTTGCACAACATCCCTTTCATACCTCGCCATTACGCCATCCCTCATTTCCGCCATCCACCTCCTAGACCCTTCCTTCTAGCCGCCTCAACTTCGCATCGGTCAGTGACCATCATCAGATCATCATCGCATCAACCCTGGACAACAACAAACACGACTTGCTGTCTTGGCCGGCGTGGTCATCGTTGGTGCTCTCTTTCGACTGATTGCATCACCCTCAAAGGCCCAATTGGGCCGTTGTCAATCGCTGCATCCATTCCTGAACGCCCAGCTCATTAACTCGTGGCTTCCTGCGAACGAGTGCGTGAGTGAAGGTACGTGATTCTTCTTCCATGGTTCTGGGTTGGATTGGGCCATATTGTGCTACATCCCCCGTGCGGTGATTGCCCTGTCAATCTTACCCGGTGATGTTGATATAAGCGTCCGGGTCCCCTTTTGTTGTCTCCAAACACAATGCTGACACCACATGTGCGTTCATCATCCGCAGGCCGCAGAAAACTCCGCGTACATAACCCCGTATCGTTTACCTCACTACTCCTGCTACCCCGTACCTTGTCACACCCTCCGTCGACTTTTTCTTACCTGGCAAACTTCTCGAGGCGCTTAGGCCATGACCCAGCTCCTCGCCGGCCCGCATTCGTCTTCAGGTCATCCACACCAGATCAGAGCCTCTCGTTCACGCACACACGAGCCACCCAGATCTACCGCCTCTCAGACACTAGTGTTTGACCCGGACCTCGGTGTGGGAGGAAAGAGTATGAATGGGCCTATCAACTTGCTTGTTAAGGCGGCGCTGGAGGTGGCAGACGACGACCACCAACGTAATCCCCTCGCCCATTCCACCGCCGCGGACCAACCCCATCCCGCCTCAGTGGCCACCCAAAGCACCGCTCATCCGCACGCGTACTCCCGCCCTCATCATGAGCACCCGCAACATTATGCAGCACCCCATTCCCACGACTATGGACACTATGCCGACGTACCTCGTCAAGCACCTGGTGGTTCTGACAGGAATCGCATGGTGAGTGGTGATCGTGCACAGGTGCGCCTTGATCCTTGAGGTGTCACGGTGGCGCATAGGCCGATTCGGTTATCGACGAGATTGTGTTGACATTTTTCGAAGATGGGGCCTCCTGGTCACCCGCGCGACGACGAGCGATATGCATCTCACCAAGGTCATGGCTGGATGCCGGGTCCCCCGCCACCAGGCTTCGACTACCACCACCAACCACCACCGCCGCCCCACCACCAGCAGGGGTACTATGGTGGACCTGGCTATCATCATCCTCAGGCTCACCCGTACCCGCCGCACGGCTACCACGACGGCGGGTGGCAGGCACCTCCCCCTCAGCACGGCGGTCGGCATGACTGGCCACCTGAGGCTTACTACCGCCCGATGTCGCACTCCTCCGAAGAGCAGGCGAGGCAGAGGCGCAGTGGTGGATCCGCAGAGGGCGGCGAGCCCTCATCGCCACAGAAGCGTTACCGCGACACGCCTCGGCACAGCAGCAGCCCCGAAGAGGCGAGCGGTGCCAGTGGCAGTTCTAAGACGACGTCCTCTGGAAGCTCTGACGAGTATCAGCCCACGACTAAGAAGGTGCGCAAGAATCCCGGCCGCACTACTCGCGCCAGCGCCCGCCTCCGCGCTACCACCGCCGTCAAGGAGGAGTCGCCCGAAACAACCACGCCGGAGAGCATGAGCTCCCTCCGCGAGTCCAATGGCTCCAGTAGTGTCCCCAAGATTGGTCCTGACAATGAGGGCGATGAGGACGGAGACGGCGAAGGCAACGATGACCAGGAAGACGCAGACGGCGAGGAGAAGCCCAAGCCGAAGAGGCGGAAGTACGTCCGCCGCGACCAAGCCCGCCGCAAGGAGCAGAACGCCCAGGCGCAGAAGAAGTTCCGTCAGAAGAAGAAGAAGCTGGCTGAGCAGGTACGTGACGATCTACAACGTGGACGGTCCACTGACAGCGCTCAGATGAAGACGGACCTGGACGAGGCGCTCGAGAGGGCCACGATGCTCGCTGAGAAGCTCGACAAGGCGAATGAGCAGATCGTGGCCATGGGCGTCGAAATCAACCAGCTCCGCCTTGGCATGATGAAGTGCAAGTGTGTCGGTCCTGACACGTAGTGCGATCAGGACTGCACCATTTAGTACATTTCGCTCCTCCCGGCCTATCTCGACCCGCAAGATTCTTGCCCCAGACTCTCCCATAAGGACTCTGCACAGCCTAACGCAAGTTGCGGCTTTTCGCTCCCTGTCAATACCCACACTACTCTCCAGTGATCTCCTGGAATGGAGGAACGAGCAGCTCCGAGCCGTACGGCGGCGCCGATCGTCCTCCCCACCACATATTCCCTCTACTCGCCTCACTTAATTGACCGACCACCCACAACACAACTGTATCGAGATCTCTCTCCGCTTCGTTACGCCGATATCCATTCCCCTAAACCTCCAATATACCCGCTTGCGCCCCGCCGACTGTGGCTGGTTCACACTTAGCGCGCAACGCATGCTTATTACACTTCGACTTTTCGATATTTCGCTCATGGCCTTTTGGCTTCGGCGCCGTGCCACCTTTGCGCCTTCGCACCACGCACTTTCGCGAACGGCTCGCCGAATCAATTCTCACTCTACGCGCTATGCTCTACTTCCTCATCCCTGTCTCTGTTTCATTAGCTGTTGTGCAACACGTAGTCCAAAATCGACATGCATGCTCATGTTCATGACCGCGAGCTCCAAACTGCGCGCGCGTGCCTTGGCTCGCTCACATGCAGAGCGTGGTGATCTCCTGCCTGATCGTGCCGACCTCCTCGTCATAGCTCGCAATGAGCATGACCCGCTCCGCATCCATCATGACGCCCTTTGGCTTCTTGCCCGTCGCCTTGAACGGCCGCTGGACAGCGCGGAACGGCAGCGTCGTGACGACCTTGTCGCGCCACGCGGGCTCGGGCGCGATGGTGGTGGGCTCGTCCCGATCCCACAGCGCGACCTGGTACTCGCCGTCGTCGGACTGGATCCAGCCCGTGCCCTTGCCCTCGGCGCGGCGGCGGGCGCGCTCCCGCGCAATTGTGTGTGGGTTGAAGTCCTGGATCACAACGTTCAAATACTCTGAGGGGCCCGTCGAGTTCAACATTGACACATAGCGATACCCGGAACAAGAGCAGACCTGTATGTCAGCTAGCGAAGACGGCGAGTGAAGCTCGGGGTGAAGGATACGTACTAGTTGTCGCGGCGGGTCCATAAACTTCAGCAACATGCGCGAGTTGGCCTCGCCCCAGTCTTCCCAGAAGATGGTCCTGAGCGCGGCCCGCTCGCTCAGGTCGTTCGCCCACCCGACTCGGCGGCGCGCCTCGCCCTCCTCTGCCAGCTGGATTAGGTACTCGCGCAGGATGAAGAAGTCGAAGAACTGCGGGTGGAACTCGGTATGCGGCGCTGTTGCGCTCGCAATCACGAGGTCGCAGACGATCACGCCCTTCCCCGGGTCCTGCGTGAAGGGCTTTGATGCGAGCGGCGCATCTTTCTGAGGCGGGAAGGCAGGGTCAGGCCGCATGTGGAACGTGTACAGTCCCGCGCCGTCTGCGAGGGCCGGAATCAGCAGTTTCGCAACGGGCACGGCGCGCGGTGTCGTGTCGTCCAGCCTGTTGAAGGTGAGCGGCTGCTCGACCTTTTGGCCCGGATTGCGCTGCGCGAAACTGTAGATCTGGATCATGGGCGGGGCGGTCCGGACGGGTCGGAGCGATTCGACGACGGCAGGCATCGCGATCGCCACTGTCGTCGGGGTGAGCATGACGAAGGAGCACTCGCTCGCGCTTCGGCCGAGATGAATGCGTGCCAGCACCTCGCCCGTTTTCCAGTTCCACGCCACAAGCTCCTCTTCCATGTCGATGCCGAAGACGGCGAGCAGGTCGTCCGCCTGTTGCAGCATGTTTGCACCTTCGCGGGACACGAGCACCACAAGCGTGTCGCCCAGGACCTGCAGGAGCTGTCTCGGCATGATTGCCGGCACGTCCACGGGCGGGAAGTCGAGCACTGTCCGCGCTGCAAGCGGGTGAGGCTCGAACGTCGAGAGGGTCAGGAGATGCAACTTGTGGGCGGGAGCTGGCTGGCCTGGCCGCTCAGGTCGCGGGTCCAGCTCGCTGACCACAATTAGGTCCTGCGTCGGGTCCATCGTCAAGTCGGCGATCTGGAAGTCGACCTTGTTCGCTTTCGTCGGTATGATCGGGTCCTCTAGGTCCGGGTCCGTCACCGACGGTAGCGGAATGAGTCTCACGACTCGTGGCTGATGTCAGAATGCAATGCAATATCAGACTCACTCGGTGGTGCGTCGTCAGACTCTCGCACACGAGCAGAATACCTTCCTGCAGCTCGTAGACGTTCATATTCCCCGAGACTTGGAACGTGCGGACCTCAGCGGCGTCGAGGGCGTCCCACCGGTCCTCTCGCTCGCGGAGCAGCTTCGCCTTGTCTACGGCGCTCAGGTTCGAGAGGTCGACTGTCTCGGAGGGCGTCGCTGGCCAGTCCGCCAACGTCACGCTCGGAATAGTAGGGCGCAGCCGTCCGGTGTGCGGTGATGTGCGAGCCTTGTTTGACGGCACCCCGCTGAACGTTGGCGGGGCAGGCCGCGGTTGGTTCGGGCAGTCGATGTATCCAGACCTCTCGAGTATCAGACGGTACTGCACCGCCGGCGACTCGGAGACAGCCTTCAACGTGCGGCAGGTCTGGAGTGAGCTATAGCCGGTCGGGACACGAGCTGAGAGGCGTACCTGAATAGCGTTCAAGATGCTACCATTGTCCGCGAGCAGGAGGATACGCTCAAGAACCTCGTGCGGCAGTCCGAGGAGGAAGCAGGGTCCGTCCGGCTCCCACTTCGGCTTCGGGTTGCCCCACATCGATATCCGGTCGAGGACGGAGTCGACGGCGCTCGGCTCCTCCTTGTCGGTCGGAAGGACCATGGTCAGGCGGTCGAACATTGTCGGCAGTCGTCGCGCGTCTGGCAAGCTAACGGTGCCGGTATCTCTAGAGGGAGAGAGGAAACAAGGATCAAGACAAGAGGTAGTGTGTGAGTGCAGAGTCAAAGACTGCGATGCTTATGGGTGCCCCCTGCTCTTGCACGACATTAGGCGACGCTACGTCAGCGCCAGTGCGCGGTGCACGCCTGTCCATGACTCCGCTCTAACTCTCACCGAAAAGTACCGCAATCGGCGCCCCAGTCGTCAGGAGACGCCATTTAAACGGCTACCGTCCCTGGCGAATCTGGATTAGCTGAGTCTAATCCCACGTGGCCTCATTAACACCCAACCCTAAATTGTCCACTGAACGGCGGGCAGCTTGCTTGGCAGGTGACGACCTCCACTCGACCGCTATCCAGAAACAGAAACCTCGGTGTCTTGCCTCGATTGTTTTCGTCGTCTTCCTTCCCTCCTTCCCCATCCGTCTCGACTTCTCTTTCCCGATCTGTGCAACTGATCGAGATGGACACCAAGAAGCCGACAGTCTACGTCGCCGGCTTCCCCGCCCAGGTCGATGAGAACCAGCTCCTCGAGGCGTTCGTCACGTTCGGAGACATCCTCGAGATCAACATCCCTCACGAGCCGCATGAGCGTGAGTCAAGACGCGGTCCAGCATCACTTACTATCCTACGATTAAGGGGATGAGGATGTGTTGAACGATCTCAGTGCCTACAGCACGCTAACATCCACAGCGACGAAACACCGAGGTTACGCGTTCATCACGTTCGCGAACCCGGCGGACGCGCAGGAGGCGATTGACAACTACGACCTGAACGAGCTTCCGGCGTACCGGGGGCAGGGCAAGTTCCTGAAGTGCAGCATTGCCGCGCCGAATAAGTACGGCACTACGGGCGAGAAGGCAGGTGAGTGGAGTCATCAGGCGTATGACGTGATACCGTTGCTGATGATCAGTGTGGGAGTCGGAGCAGTGGCTGCAGGAGCATGGAGCAGGGAAGGGCACGCCGACGGCCGCGAACGGCGACGCCCCGGCAGAGGCATAGACACATCATCAACATGTATTTTTAGGCTGGTTCCGGAGACACTGGTAATACATCTCATTCTAACAGACCAATACTGAACTACAGATCATCACGTTCACACCATCAACTAACAAGGTACATCAAGCAATGCGGCCCAGTCGCGCCCATCTCTCGGCCAGATGCTCGAAGCCGCTGAGCTGGTGTGTACCGACCAGCTGGAGGACCTCAATGTGCATCTGGTTCAGGCCATTGACAATCTGAACCAAACACACGAGCGCGGTCGCAAAGATGGCAAACTGCTCGTCCCGGATGGTATTCCAGTTGATGAAGGGCGAGATGATGTCAACGAGACGATTCTCGGCATCCGACAGGGTGCCTTCTTCTGAGCCACTACTCTCCTTGTCGCCACCGCCCACGGTCTGCGAGCTCTGATTACTGGAGCTCTCGTCCTTGAGCTGCGCTACCTGCCCTCGTGACTCCTGGGCGACCAGCATTCGCGAAGTCGACGACTTGCGGTGGTAGATGAGGCGCTCGAAGATTGGAACGATGGGAGGCAGTGGGGTGCCGTTTCTCAGCGAATGGCGTAGGAGCGCGAAGAGGGAGAAGCAGTCGGCGATGAACATGGGTTCCATGATACCACCCAGATTGGTGAGGAATCGACAGTACTTCTCGTCCATCTTGGCGTATGCCCCCGACAGCACAGCGCCAGCCGCAAGGATCATCTTCTGGGTGTGCACGAGCTTGATGTAATGCGACTTGGGCCAAGGTCCGGTCATGCTCGGTTCAAACTTGGCACTGTTGATGCGAGACTCGATGCCCTGCAAGCGCATGAAGATCTTGAAGAAATGGTGGCGGTAGCGCTCTCGGCGCTGCTTGACATCGCCCTCCGCGTCCTCATCGCCCCTACCAGTCTCGAACGCCGTGACCTCGAGCGCGTATAGCTCACCAAGGGACGCGATATTCTTGGAGATGCCCTGGCGTACGAGCACTTTGGCGCTTGTCGGTTTCGGAATCAGCGAGATGATAATACCTCCAGCGAATCCAATCAGCACCAGCAAAGCTCGACGACCTGCTAAAGATGCGCCCGCGCCTTGGTTTGCAGATGTTGGGATCTTGTTGTCGTCCCACGAGTATCCGACCAAGAAGGAGATTGTGACACAGAACATGAGCCAGAAGCCGAGCAGGCTCATGGGGCAGCAGGTGCGGATGAACAGCCAGGGAGCCAAGAGACACATGGTGGCTGCCACAACGCCATAAGGATTGCCGGAAGCGTTGCCAGGCGCACCGATGTACCAGGCGACCATTCCCACAACCACACCAAGCACAGTGCCACCCATACGAGTCACAAAGTTTGCGACTTGCTCGCCAGCTGTCACACCGAGGCCGCATTGCGCCATGATGAGCGCCCAAACGCCTCGGTGGATGTAGTAGAAGGACGCGCTGGTGTTACAGACGGACGGGATCCACAAAGCGATACTGATGAAGGCGTAACGAAGAGCGAAGATACCGTTGCTCGAAGACAGGGTCTTGACAACCCTAACGATGGCGGCGTTGACATGCTGGAAGATGTTGACCGGCTTGCGAGCGTCCGGGTCCTTTGCCCATTTGCGGCGGATCCTCTTGTCACGCTTGACGCTCTTCTTAAACTCCTTCTCGTCATCAGCGAAGACGCCCAGACTTCCTCCAGTATCGACCGACTGGTGGTTGTCCTTGAGAGGGTCGTGAACGCTGAAGTCGAAGGCGTCCTCGCCAGTATCCTCGTCCTTCGCGCTGCTCCAGAGCGTCGAGATAAAGCGCTTCCTGCCTGGGTACTGCAAGACGTTGTCCGGGTTTTTCGCCTCGATGCCGATTAGAAGTTGCGTCCACTCAATGAGGGTCGTGCAGAACTGCACCAGCGTGGTCGTGAAGACAAACATCTGGAATAGCGGGCGCATGTCGGTCGCAAGGTGGGGCGCAACCGAGGTCTTCAGCTTGCCTTCCGCGTCGAAGAGACCGCGATACCCATCCAGGATCTGCAGCTGCTTGCTCTGCCGGAACCTGAGTAGGGCATCCTCAAGCGCGTGCAGGGCGGCAGAGCGGCTCTCGATGCCAGGGAAGTCCTTGGGAAGCTTCGAATAACGGTAGTAGTTGACCTTGTCGAGCCACTCGATCTCGCCCAACATCACGATTTCGGCGACCTGACGCAACTCTTGCGATAGTGACGCGACCTGGGGCATGAGGTCGTCCAGGGTCAACCCGCCTGCGTGCCTTCGGGCTTCGATAAGATCGATCTCCTCCTTGACCCGCAGTGTGGTGATTGGGTGCGGATGAGCTTTCCACTCAGACCAGTTCTTGTACCGCCCCTCGATCATCATTGCGAACGAGCCCATCGCAAATGCTCTTGATCCCAGCTCCCGCCCAGCCTTCAGGATGGACTGCATCTCCTTCGGCCCGATACGGCCATAGCTGATCTCGAGCGGCAGCATTCTGCCCTCCGAGAGAACGATCGCGCTCGCTGCCGTCGACGCATCACGCATGTTGGCGATTTTCTTCGCAAGGCTGGCCCATTCGTCACGGTCCTGGATTCTTGTGTGGATGACGTCGTTCTGGATCGCCAGAAGGTTGTAAATGTTTCTCAGCTGCTCCCTGCTGTGCAGCTTAAGGACGTGATGGCTCAGCGTCTCAGGGAAGATGAGCATTGTCGACACCAGCCCAACCGCCATGTACGCCGCCGCCGGCTTGATAAGGACGGTCTGCCGTCAGAATGACTCGTCCCTACAACTTACAGCAAGAGGGAAGTAGTTCTTCGGAATCAGCGGTCCAATCGTCAACATGACTGTGGGTCAGCGTGGTCTAGCTCCTCGACTCACTGTCCATGATGATCGTCGCGAACACGACGAGGAAAACACTGACTTGTCAGTAACTGTAGCCTTCATCACCACCTACAGCTTCGGCTTGGTCGCACGGATCCAACCCAATCCGTATGCGCCGATGAACATGAAGGCGCCGTACACCGCAGAAGAGCGTGGGTCGAGGAAGGCGGCATGGAATGCCTCGCCTTTCACTGCGACGTTAGCTGGACCTCACATACGGGCATACCAATTTTCGAGATGTCCTCGTCCTCCTTGTGCCCTGACAACACGCCTCCCAGCTGTTGACGTAGAAGGTTGGAGTCGCGCACGCTGGTGGCGGCCGCCATCGCAGCACATCCCCAAGCCCAGCCGAGCAGCATGCCGACGCCGACAGTGCATTGTGCGAGGAAGAAGATTGTGGTCGTCATGTTTGGTGTGATCATCTGAGAGCACAGGAAGCCGAAGAAGCTTCCACCCGCGAACACAGCAGCAGCTGACTGTCAGCATGAGCTTCGTGTAAGACATACTCTTCCTCGCCACCATTATGATCATCATTGCAAGGGCGGCGACCATGGAGCGGAACCAGTTCTTCCATGCACGACTCGTGGTGAGCGCCTCCTGCAGCCAGTCGGGAAGGATCTCCAGCATTCGACCAAAGCGCGTCCCGCGGCGTGCAGGGGGCTTGTTCTCGCCAGCGGAGTGCCTCTCGAAGCCCTGCGGTGTCGTGTTCCGTGGCGTCGATGTCGTGGTGCCATTCTGGCCCGAAGGCCCCCCGTTGAGTTCCTCGCCAAGCTCATTCGATACTTGCACAAACTTTGGAGCCGGGATGGAGTGCGCTGAAGAGCGCGCAGAGTGGAAGGATGTTCGTTCGGAATCAGGTGTTTCTGGTGGCGCGCGTTGCGCCAAGCCCGCGTTCGTGTTGTTGTTCGTTTGCGCCGCGCGCGCGTTATCCGCAGCCATCGAGGGCATGATAACGAGCTCGTGACGGCGGAGTGACGACGGTGGCGTGCGAGGCGTCTCACTTAGCGGATGATAAAAAGCGATAAGCAGGAATGCGGTATCCGATGGCGAGTTTTCATTGCAACTATCCACTGCATCGTCTGTTGTGGTTCGCTGTTTTCAGCGGGCACGGAAAGACGTCGGTCCTCGCGCGTACGGAGCTGCAGACGACCAGTGACCGCATGCAGCACCAGGGGTGTAGTCGGCATTCACCCAGGAGCCTTGCCCGTCACCCCGTCGCTCAGTGACCGATGTTTCCAAACCTGTCGGGACATCCGAACTAAACCCCCAGCTCCTGACGCTGTCATTCGCTCCAGTGGGCTCTTCACTCCTGGAAGCAAGGTACATGACGTCCTGACCTCGGTCATTGGAATCGAGCCTTCCAGTCAAGGACAGGCAATCCCCGTCCCGTCTGCCTCGTCTCGATCACTGGCTCCTGGATGCACGTGACGATGACCACGTGGTTGCTTGAGGTGCGGACAATAGCTGACCTCCACTCGCATGTGCCCTCCACTTCTGGACAGCTCGAGGAAGGTCAATGTTGTGATTGCGCAACTCACTCAGACATCATGGCGGCAGCTACAGGCGTGCCGGAGAACTCGACGACGGAACAGACGCCACAGGCGCCGCAGGCAGACCGCATCATGCGGCTTCCGCCATTGCCAAATCCGCTCTCGCAGCGGGGACCAGCCGCCTTCGCGCAAGCCGGCGAGGCCATGAATACGCTGAACATGCTGAGTGCGGGCGCGGCGAACGGCACGGTTGGTGAGTGACATGGGTTTTCAGAGACTTTTTACGAGCATGTTTAGCTGCAAGAAAGTGTTCGTGATCCACAAGCTGACCGCAGACTACCCCTACCCGACCAATACATCTTACCCCGTTCCGCCGCTACCGCCCATCCCGGTACCGTTGGGCGTGAAGCGATATCGCCCGCAGCCGTCCAAGACCATCCTCCCTGACCTCTCGCCACCTATTCCACCTTCTTCACCACTGTACGGGATCGAGGATGCAGACGAGGCTGTCGCCGCGCACAACAAGGCGTACCCCCAGTTCGTCGCTCGGTACGAGTTCAAGGGTTCGACACTGCTTGTCCGCATCGGTGGTGGGGGCTGGATCCGCGTCTTCCTCAGCGGGAGCGACGTTCTTGGTGTTAGGTTCCTGCCGTCCAGGAGTACTAGCGTGAGTGTGCACCTGTAAAGGCGAGCCCATGCAGACGGGTGTCTCCATAGGTGTTGTCAGCTGCAAAACGTGAACCGAAGCTGACCTCAGGTGCCTCCTGTTCATGCTCTTCCGCCCTCGGGCCCCTCGGTGCAGATTACGGAGCTGTTCAACTCTTTGCACATGAACATTCCCCAGATCCTCTTCCGCATCCCAGCGCTGTTCAAGCTGCTCTACGAGCCGTGCCACTACTGTCATCGCCGCCTGAGCGAGATCGACGGATACCCGCTGGGACGCATCGGTTGGTTGCCGTATCCGCCTAAGCCAGCGACGCATGAGCCTGCCGAGAAGAAGGCTGGGGAGGATGGCGAGAAGAAGGATGTTGAGGGTGAGAATAAGGGAGAGAAGAAGGATGAAGAGATTGCCGCGGCCAACGGCGAGAAGAAAGAGGAAGACAAGAAGGAGGAGGGAGACGTGAGCATGGCAGATGGGGAGAAGAAGGACCCCGAGGATAAGGCAGAGGACAAGTCTGAGGAGAAGAAGGACGAGGACAATAAAGAGGACAAGATGGTGATAGAAGACGAGAAGAAGGAAGACGGCCGGTGGATCTGCTGGCACCAGTCGTGTCTGGCGCAGGTCCGCTGACCTGAGCGATGTTGTATGAATATGCATAGTTAGACAAAGTACAAGTTAACAACTACTCTGGCCTCTCGAAGCCGGGGGGAAACACTTGACGAGCATTGATATTGACGCGAGCGGTGGAGATCCACTCCTTGGCCGCCTTGGTCTGGGGAGAGTCGCCCTCCTTCGGCAGGAAGTGGCTTGGCAGCGTGTCTTCCATAATTCGCGGAACGCCTAGGGTTAGTTGCGTAGCAAAATGGCCAACTCACCATGGTACGCTTGCCGTCCCTTGCCTGCCATGATGAGGACGTCGCCGGAACGCAGGATCAGCGGCCGCGGCGGGTCGGCTCTCGAACCAGTGCCGAGGAGGAAGATGGCGGCGTGTCCGAGTCTGCTGTCAGCTGGTGAAGACCGCCAAGCTCACGAGACAGAGACTAGGGGGCGGCTCGGGTCGAGCTCGCTTCGGTCAACATGCGCCATGAGCGTGTCGTTCATCTGGTAAAAGTTGACAATCCCCGTGTCCGGTTCTGACATCAGCTCACGGAACACATCCACAGCTTACCATAATCCTCATCCCAGGAGAGATGGAACGACTCGCTGGGAAACACATCGCTCCACGGCATGTCCCGCACGACCTTGCGACAGAGCGCAGCCAGCGGGGCAGGGAAGGGGATCGGCTCGTCGGTCGAGAAATCGTAGCTCTTCGTGGACCACTGATACACCCAGCCGAGGTTCGCCCACCGCACCTCCTTTACGAGCTGGCCCACCGTCTTCCACCCGACTTTCAGGCTCGGCACGTCGCCCGTCCACGTCGCGTTGCGCCGCTTCACCTCGTCGTAGCCTATTTGCGACGCTGGGGCTGTCTCTATCAGTTCCCGGCGGGTACGCTGTGTCTCGGCCTCGAGGCGGGCCTTCTCCTCTGCCGCGAGGTCGAGGTGTTTTGGCGGCACGGGCGTGTCGGGGGCGGTGGCGTAGAGCTCGAACAGGTTCGGGGGGAGGGCGAAGTGCGTATCGAGCGACAAGGGGTTGGGCGGGCGGGTATACTCGTACAGCGCCGATTCGAGGAGCTCGAGCTGCTCCGCGGCATCGAGGTATTGGGGGATCAGCACGCAGCCTGCTTGTCAGCTCTGACGCGCCCTTCCAGCTCACCCTCTGCGACGAGGTAGGTTGTGCGCCCATCCTTCAGGTGGAGGCACGGCACGCCGTCCAGGTCCATGACGGGGCGCTCGCCGCGCTCGCCCACGGCGCGCTCCTTGCCCTTCCTTCGCCGCCGCTGGGGAGTCGGCTCGGTGTACTCTGCACCCCACCAGCCTGCCTGCCAGACGGGGTCTGAGGTCTGGTCAGGCGGGCCAGAGAGGTCGAGCACGGCCTGGGTGTACTCGGGCAAATTCCGGAGCGCCGGGAGCGCATTCGTCGTGCGGTTCTTGAAGTGCTTCTCCGCCAGCCGGAAGGCGGGGTGCGTGCCCTCGGTGGACACCATGGATTGACAGGAAACGGCAAGTCGGACGGTGGAGGAAGCAAGATAGCAGGGTGTGAAGCGTACGCGGGGTAAGATAATATGCACAAGATGATTCGAGCAGAGCAGGAGAGCAAGAGAGAAAGGAAGACGGAAGGAATGGAGTGACGAGGGTTTGTGTGGTTCTGAAATTTCGGGCTGGGTGCGGTTACTAAAGTCTCGGTGACCAGGCTTCGGTCTCATGCGGCGCGTCGACGCGTCCAGAGTTTACGAAACTTTACTGAATGGCATGCATCGGAGTGGTACGGTGTATATCATGCACCGGCGCAAGCGATGCGATGTATAGCTGAAGGACAGCAGGCAAGCAGGGCGAGCACAGCAGCTAGCCGGTCCTAGCGTCCGCACCACCCGAACGTCTCGCCACGAGTCCGTGGCACTGCTTGAGCACCGACCCCATCCGACCCCGTCCTCCGCAATCGTCCATATCTCCCGTCCCCCTGCATGCAACAATTCGCAAATTACACAGAAACAAAGCTGAGACGCGGGCGAGTCAGTAAGCCGCCCAGAATGCCCCGGACGCTGCTCCTTTGCGGTCATAAAACAACATAGCTTATTAGCATCGATATTATCTTCTACGAGCTGTGCCAGTAGTTTACGAGCGTCCCCCTCTCTGCAAGACAAGCAGAATCGACGAGAAACTTAGATCTTCGTCTGTTTGAGGCCATCTTTCCAGAAAGTGAACTTTGACATTAGCAAATGCGCTGTTGAAAGACGAAGAAGAGGAGGAAGAAGAAAGAGGAGTTGGACGGCTGGTGGCATGGTGGTGTGGCGGTGCGGTGTGGTGGAGGGATGACGGAGGTTATGTTGGGCTGGTACTCACGTAGGGGGTGGTGCCGTCCTCACGGTAGTTGAGGAGAGCGACCATGCCGTCGGGGTTCATGGACTCGCCGACGTAGAACTCGTAGTCCTTGAAGTTGCCAATGATCTTCTTGGCGAAGGTCTGGGCGTTCTTCTCGAAAGCCTCAACGCGCTCGGGGTTCTTCTCCTGGAGGTGGGCCTTGACAGCCTTCATGTAGCCCTTAAGGTAGGCAAGGTACGACTGTGATGTTAGCTTGAGAAAAGATGTTGCGTGTCGGCTGATAAGTTCAGGCTCGATGGTACACATCAGAGTCTCGCTTCCCAGGGTCCGACTGTCGCGCTCACCTTCTTGTCGAACGAAGAGGGCTGGAGACGCATGGAGTGGACAACGTTGTTGACCTGCTCGGCACCGTCGGCCATGGCCTCCTCAGCCTCCTCGGCGGAGGGGTTGGCACCAATGTCAACGTCACCGTCCTTGACGAGGATCATGGCGCAGTCGACCTCGTAGGCGATGTCGTCGACCTCCTTGCTGGACTGTCAGCGCGATTTCTGGTACGCATGCTTACATGTCGAAAGCGTCCGAGAGCATCTCGTCGCCGGTGACAATGTCCTCGTAGATGATCATGGTGCTTTTTGTTGTTTTGGGGGTAAGGTGGTAGAGTGTAGAGAGAGGACAAAGAATGCCAGCAAACGTTTTGCTGCTACTTTTCTGGCGGTGCTGGCGGGGGCCCTGCCTGCGTACGGATCATCTCACCGTGCAGCCCATTCAGGGCAAAATTACAGCGCGGGTGCAATTTTTTCAGCATTCATCCCGCGTCCAGAGGGCCTCGCCAGCGATCTTCCCCACGTGTTCCGAGACATCACGTGACGCATTAGAGTAAGAGGGAGGCACAAACAATCCGCTCGCACCAGCGTCATCCCAAAGTTGGCGGAAGCTGCACCTGAGTCTGAGGCTGAGGCTGGTTGGACGGGTCAGTGTGGTGTCAACAACAGCTGATCGACTTTCCTTCTCTCCACCACCCCTTCCCTTTCCCCACTCCCTCAAAAATGCAGGCCAACCCAGAGACACTCAGCGCCGTCTCCAAGTGCCTCGCCAACACCGTCTCTCCTGACGCCGCCGCACGTCGCGCGGCCGAGGAGCAGCTCCGGCAAGGCGAGGCGCAGGCTGGCTTCCTGCCCCTGATCCTCCAGCTCGTTCGTTCCGAGGAGGCCGACATGCTTGTTCGCCAGGCCGCTGGTCTGTACTTCAAGAACACTGTCAAGCGACTCTGGGATGACGAGGAGGAGGTCCAGATCCCCGAGGCCGACAAGGCCGCCGTCAAGTCGGAGCTCGTCCCGCTGATGATTGCTCTTGGAACCCCCAAGACCCAGCGCCTCCAGGCTCAGATCGGAGAAGGTCTCTCGACAATTGCCTCGTCGGACTTCCCTGAGAAGTGGGAGGGTCTCATTGATGTGAGTTATCATCGTTTGTGCTGTACAACTGACAATACCAGGAGCTTGTCAACAGCTTGACCCCGGACAACTTTGTTGTCAACAACGGTGTCCTTGCCACCGCCCACTCCATCTTCAAGCGATGGCGATCGCAGTTCCGTTCCGACCGGCTGTTCTCGGAAATTAACTACGTTCTTGACAGGTTCTGCAAGCCTCACTTCGAGCTCTTCAAGCATGTCGACTCCCTCCTCGACACCCCCGCTGGCCAGCCGTTGCCGCCAAATGCCTCCCTCCCTCTTCTCGCCCAGGCGCTCCTCCTTCTCATTCAGATTTTCCATGACCTCTCGTCGCAGGATCTGCCGCCGTTTATCGAGGACAACATGGGCGCTTTCATGGGTGACGGTGACCAGCAGGGTTGGCTGCACAAGTATCTCAGCTGGGAGCGACCGGAACTGAAGGGAGTGAGTCATTGCCAGTTTACTCGTGCTGACGACACAGGACGACGACGATGAGGCTCCGGGGCCTTTGCAGAAGATCCGCGCCTCGATTTGTGAGATTGCTGAGCTCTACGCCCAGAAGTACTCGGACGTTTTCCCGCAACTCGGCAACTTCGTCAGCGCCGTCTGGCAGATGCTCACGACCATCGGTCCTCAGACCCGCGACGATGTGGTAAGTCTCGGCCCCTGCCTCCTAGCCGCGCTAACTTCAGCTTGTTTCGCGGGCCCTTCGCTTCCTGTCCGTTGTCGTTAAGATGGGCAGCCACCGTGACATGTTCGCCTCGCCGGAGACGCTGAACGCCTTCTGTGAGAAGATCATCCTGCCGAACATGAGCATCAGGGGTGAGTGACTGCACGATCTCGTTCGCTGACATATAGAGCACGAGGAGGAGATGTTCGAGGATGACCCCGCCGAGTACATCCGTCGTGACCTGGAGCCGTCAGCTGAGAGCGACACTCGTCGTCAGGCTGCCACCGACTTCACTCAGGCGCTCATGGCCAACTTCGAAACCGAGGTTACGAGCATTGTCCAGGGTTACATCACCACCTTCCTTGGCCAGTACGCCCAGAACCCGCAGGCCAACTGGAAGAGCAAAGACACGGCCATTTATCTCCTCACGTCTATCGCTTCTCGTGGCTCGACGGTCCAGGTGAGCTTAACACTGTAGCATGTGAGCTGACGCCCAGCGCGGAGTAACCTCCGTCAACGTCCTTGTTGACGTTGTCGACTTCTTTGGCAAGAACGTCTTCTCGGACCTCCAGGCCGCCCCGGGAACTGTTCACCCCATCCTGATTGTCGACGCCATCAAGTACCTGTACACGTTCCGCAACCAGCTCACCAAGGAGCAGCTCATCTCTGTCCTGCCCCTGCTTGTCCAGCACCTGACTTCCGACAACGTTGTCATCTACTCATATGCCGCTATCACTATCGAGCGTATCCTGTTCATCAAGAACGACCAGCGCCAGCCTCTCTTCACGAGCGCCGACGTCAAGCCCTTCGCCGAGAACGTCCTCATGGCCGTCTTCACTAACATTGAGCGCGGCGGTACGCCCGAGAAGATCGCCGAGAACGACTACCTCATGAAGTGCGCGATGCGTGTCATCATCACGGCACGCCAGGAGCTTGTCCCGTCATACGAAGCTATTCTCACTCGCCTTGTTAACATCCTCGGAGAAATCAGCAAGAACCCCTCGAACCCGCGCTTCAACCAGTACTGCTTCGAGAGTGTGTCGGCTCTGATCCGCTTCGTGTGCGAGGCTCAGCCTTCTGCCGTCGCCAACTTTGAGAAGGCGCTCTTCGGCCCGGCCGAGGTTATCCTTGCTCAGGACGTGACTGGTATGCTTGCCAACTGACCGCTTAGCTGACCGCAGAATTCATCCCGTACATCTTCCAGATCCTTGCCCAGCTGCTTGAGCTGCACGCCCCGACGGACCTGCCGTCTGAGTACCAGGCGCTGCTTGCGCCACTTCTCTCCGCGAGCCTCTGGGAGCAGCGCGGCAACATCCCGGCGCTCGCGCGGTTGTGGAAGGCGCTGCTTATGCGCGGCCCGCAGCTCATCGTGCAGAACGGTCAGGTCGAGGGTCTCCTGGGTATCTTCCAGCGTCTGGTCGGATCCAAGATCAACGACGTCTACGCCTTCGAGCTCCTCCAGGCCATGTACGAGTTCATCCCCATGTGAGTTGACCTTACGCTGAAAGCAACTAACGACAGCGCGACGATGCAGCCGTTCAGCCAGACCATCTTCATGCTCCTCCTGAACCGCCTGCAGTCCAAGCCGAGCACGCAGTTCACGCAGTCCTTCGTCTACTTCCTCGCCTACCTCGCTGCAATCCAGAACGTCGGCGCCAACGTCGTCATCCAGATCCTCGAGGCGATCCAGCCCGGGTATGTTATCCAGCTTTGCTTCTTCTTCTCGTGTGTTGCTTAGCTAACATCCAGCCTGTTCGGCAACCTGGTCAACGGCGTCGTGCTCCCGAACACGCAGAAGGCGCCTGTGCGCTCGCGCCGCGTGATCGAGGTCGGCCTCACGAACCTGCTGACGTGCGATGCGATCTTCGCCGAGCCCAACGCCAAGCTCTGGCCCGCCACCTTCCTCGCGCTCCTCGACCTCTTCACCCTGCCGCAGGACATCACGTATGCAGACGAGGTCGGCGACCTCGACCCGAGCGAGGGCTTCCAGTCCTCCTTCTCCAAGCTCGGCGCGTCCGAGAAGGTCCAGCACGACCCCGTCCCGGGCATCCCCGAGAGCCGGAAGTATGCGTCCAAGAAGATTGCTGAGGCCGCCAAGGCGCGTCCCGGCGTCCTGCCCCCGCTCATCCAGCAGGCGCAGCAGCAGGAGGAGAAGACCGTCACCGACTTTGTCAACTACATGAGCTCTAACGGAGACCAGGTTGCATGAGTGATGGGACATGAGTAGTGTAGGGGATCATAACGAAAGAACGACGTCTAGAAACTGCATTTTTTACCTAATCCATCAGTCGTGTTACATGCATTTATGTGGGCTACGAATCGACGTCCATTGCGTCGTTCGTGGGTGGTTGTACAGTGGTGGTGGTGGTTGCCTCAGGCTCAGGCGGCGCCGCCGCAGGCTCGACCGGCTCGGTAGGAGGAGCAGCTGCATCCGCCGGCAAAGAGGCAACAGCAGGCTGGTCGGAAGGGGCTTCAGAAGGACCGTCGTCCTTCTTCGCCTCCTCAGCGGCTCCATCCTGGTCCATCTTCTCATCGCCATCGGCTGCCTCCTCCGCCTCCTTCGGCCCCTCGAAGGCCGCAGGAGTCTCGGAGGACGCAGCGTCCTTCGGAGCAGGTGTCTTGTCGCCATCGGCGAGAGAGTCGGGGGCGGTCTCAGCCGGCGTCTCACCAGCCTTGTCCGCGCCCTCGGTCTCAGCCTCCTTCGGCTCCTTCTTGACCTCGTCGCCGTCCTTCTCCTCCAGTCCTTCCGTGCCCTCCTTCTCGTCATCGTCATCCTTCTGGCTAGCAGCGCCAGGCGCCTTAAGTTCGCCCAGCGTGCCAGCCAGGAACTTGTCTCCGCATCCATTACACACTGCGCGTCAGCTGTGTTCGTATCCTCGTAGCTGTCACTCACGAGTTCCTCTTCCGTTAGGACCGCGGCGCCAGACTTTGAGCCCTGGCTTGCCGCATCCTTCGCAGATGGCACCGGCAGTGCCGCGCCTGAACTTGCGCACGGGGGCGCTCCCACGCCCCCTACCTCGGCGGGAGAGACTAACAGCCGCGCCGGCCTCGACACGCTCGTCGAGCGCATCGAGCGACACGGGCATCTCGAACGTGACTGTCGGCTCGGGATCCTTCCGTCCCCGCTTGGCAGCCAGCTCAGGCGATAACGGCACGAACTCCTCGCCCTCTTCTTCCCCGTCCCCTGCGTCGCGCGTGTAGAGCGGCCGCGTCGTCATGTGGTACGGCCGGAGAGCCCACTTGTCCGCCGTCGCTTCGGTGATGAGCGGAATGGTCGACTCGACGCGGAAGCGAGGGAAGACGCGCTCCCCGACACGGTTCAGGAGAGAGGTGAAACGTTCTTTCTTGCGCGACAGCCATGTCTCGCGAACTTCAGGAGCCAGAGTCTTCTTCTGTGGCGCAGGAGACGGCGGAGCTGCCTTTGGTGTAGCTGGTGTAGGCGTCTCCGTTGTCTTCGCGGATGCAGGAGTGGGAGCGACAGCTGGAGCCGCTGACACCGGTGCCGGAGTGGATGTCTGCGCTGGGGTCTGAGGAGGCTGCGTGGCGGTAGGAGCCTGTGCAGAAGCAGTCACGGACGCGGCTGGCGTTTCCGGTGCTGGCGTGGCAGGGGCTGGCGCTGCAGTCGCTGGTGTAGCAGGGGCTGCTGGAACAGCAGGAACGGCGGCATCGCCCGGGCGAGCTGTTGAGTCTGCTGGTACACTGGCAGCCGCGCCCTTGACCGGTTCGGCCGCAGGCGTTGACGAGGCAGCTGTCTGGCTGACAGGCGGGGTAACAGGCTTAGGTTCCGGGGCATTCTTGTTCAGCTCTGGCTCAGCCCAAGCCAACGCCTCCAGCTCGCACTTCTCGACCTCGTCCATGACACCCTTGAAACGCTTCCAGTTCTGGTCGTTCAGACCTACGATGCGGATCGTGATGGGCTCTACGTTGCCTTCCGCCGGAAGGTAGTTCTCAGCAGCTAGGTTCAGCATCCCCTCACGTGTCGTCACGGGTGGCTTAGCTGGTTTCTGCACCGGCCGCAGGTCACGCTTGGGAGATTGAGGAGATTTGATGGGCGAGGACTGCTCAGTGGTGGAGGGCGCCTTCAGTTTCTCCACAAACTTAGGGTTGTCGAAGGACAGACGCTTCTGGAACTTGGTCCAGTCGGGCTTGTGCCAGCCGTTCATGGGGAGATACGTCGAGAGCAGCACGGTGCCACTGTCTGGCTTCATGCCTGGCACAACCGGTAAGTCCGCGTACGGGTCCTTCTTGGGCGGTGCCGGTGTCGGTTCCTTTTCGGGCTCCGGCTCGGGAGTGGGCTCCTTTGGCGGAGGAGGCTTCGCCATGGAGGCGCGTGTGCGCTTCTTCGCTGGAGCCTCTGTCGTTGGCGCGGACACGGCTTCCGGCTCTTCCTTGATCTCGACCTTGACAGGAGAGGGCTCCTTCACTTGGGGTGGAAGGGGAGCAGGTGACGTGACGTAGTCGCCTCCCACACGAGAGACATACGAGTTGGAACCCAATGGAATCAAGAACTTTTCCGTGGGGGCTTCCTTGAAGGCGACGAGAAGGAACCGCGGGGGCAGGGGATAAGTCGGTTTGGGAGACGGAGCAGGGCCTGGTGTAGAGACAGACGGAGACGCTCCGACCTTCCCGGGTCCAGACTGAGGAGTGCTCTGCCCCGGCATGTAGTACGCGACGTTGGGAGGACGAGCCGGCGTCGGCGTTACAGGAATGGTGGGCACCGTCCGGGGACCTGAGCCATGGTTGGTCTGCGCTGCCGTAGCTTGCGTGGCTGTCGAGGCCGGAGTAGTAGCCGTGGCCGAAGAGGAAGCAGGTGCAGGAGGAGCGGGAGCAGTCGGTACCGAAACTGAAGTTGCCTGCACTGAGGGATTTACAGGTTGTTGCGAGGCTGGAGCTGGAGTTGACGGCTGTGCCGACGTAGGTGTCGGCAGAGGCTGAGTTGCAGCAGGAGTAGTGCTGACCTGCGGCGTGGCAGGTGCCCCGTTCGATGGAGCTGTTGCAGCGGGCTGCGCAGTCGATGGCGCCGGAATCACGGCGGCAGGCGGCTGGACCGTGGAGGCAGCAGGGGCTGCTGTAGACACTGCCGCCTGAGTCGGCGGATTGGCACTGGATGCAGCAGCGGTGGCCGGCGGAGCAGAAGGCGGCGCGGGAGCAGCAATAGCAGCCTTTTCCTGCTCCGTTGAAGCAGCATCTGCCATCTCTACATCAGCCGAAGTCTCCGCGGTGGAAGTTGGTGCCTCTGCAGGTTCAGGCGCCGACGATGCAGAGTCGGCGGGTGCTTCAGCTGTCGCTGACGGCACTGGAACTGGCCCACCACCGCTCTGAGGGGGTCCAGTCAGATCGGCGTCGCTATCAGAGTCGGAGAGATCGCTGAGATCAGATTCCGCTGGCGTATACTGAGGTTGATCGGGCGCCGGAGCGGGCGCAGGTGCAGACGGAGCGGGTGCTGGTGTCGGCTGAGGTGCTGCAGGCGCCGGCGAAATAACAGCAGGCGCTGCAGAAGTCGCAGGTGCAGCAGACTGAGCTGCTGTAGCCGTGGGAGGTCGCACTGCCGATGCAGCTGCGGAGACAGGAGCTGCGGCTGGCTGCGCGACGCCCGGAGGACGGGCGCCAGGAGCAGCTACACCTGCCGGTCGAACGCTGGGTGCAGCAGTCGCAGGCGGTGGCCGTGCAGGGACACCAGCTGCAGCAGCAGGCGGTCGAGCACCAGGAGCATCTGCAGTCATTGGCCTAGCTGCTGGGGTGGCGGCGGCGGCCGGCCTGATCCCAGCGGCTGCAGCAGTTGCAGGCGGTCGCACACCAGCCGGCGGGCGGGCAGCTGCAGCGCCCGCTACTGGAGGTCGAGCCCCAGCAATCGGAGGGCGAACGCCCGGGGCCGGTGGCCTGACTCCTGCTGGCTGAGCGGCGGCTGCCCCCGGTCGTGCAGGTGCTGGTCGAGCTCCTGGAGCACCCGGTCGCGGAAGAAGACCTGCCATAGTAGGACCACCGGGCAGACCAGGCATTTCCGGCCCTTCACCGACACCTTCTCCCCTCCCAAGCCTACCAACAACCCGACCCAGCTTCGCCAGCTCGTCCTTGTTCGCGACATTCCTCGCCGCCTTGTGGATGAGGATACTCAGCCACGGATGCTGAGAGGCAGCGGCGTTCACTCGCTGGATCAGAGTTTGGGGCTGTTGTTAGCTTGCATGGCAGGGTTTCAAGCTCACAATGTCAGCCCGGGAGGCGTATCGTACTCCTGCCCCAGGAATGGGTCCCGTCGAGGGGCCAGCGCCCGGAGTTTGCGAAGGAGGACGAGCAGCTGGCGGAGCAGCAGCAGGAGCGGGTGGCCGCGGGGTCGGTCGCGCCGGCACAGTCGCACTGGTGCGAGGACGTTTCGGTTCCTTCTTCTTGGGTTCTCTCTCCGAAGGGCGCTTCTCCCGGGGCTTTTCCCGAGGCTCCTTCGGTTTCGGCTCCTTGGGCGCTTTCGGTGGTCGCATCCGCACGGTGCCGCCCACGCCTTCCCTCTCCTCGACAAACTGTCCGACCCACAGCTCCGTGTTGGGAAAGGACATCGGTCCAACCTGCAACGTCACTCGAGCAATGCACTCGATCTCGTGAGGAGGTGCAGGTGTTCCTTCGGCAGCCTTGGCTTTCCGGCGGCTTCCCTTCTTCTTCGCCTCCACCTCATCCTTGTTCTCGCCTTCCTTGGCGTCTTCCTCCTTTCCCTTCTCTCCGTCCTTCTCGGCATCGTCGCCGTCTTTCCCCTTATCCTTCTTGCCCTTGTCCTTCTTCAGCGGAGCGTGGTACTCGCGCGCGGGCAGCGGGGCGACCGGCTTGGGTGTCGGGTAGAGGAATGTGCCCTTCGGTGGAGGTCGTGCACGAGGGCGGGAGTGTGCTGGAACGGCCGGGTGTGAGAAGATGTGAGGAAAGAGATTGTTGAGGTGGTGATAGCGTGTTTGAATGAGAGAGTACTGAAGAATCATACTGCGCGTCAGACTAGCGTCACCGACAACTCACCTCTCTGCCAGATCGAGCAGCGGCTGCCTTGGCGGCTCTTGAGGCTCGGCACCCTCAGTGGCCTCGACCTCCTCGACCTCCATGGGCTCAGCGTCACCCTCTACCTCTCCGTCGACTTCCATCTCGTCTGGCTCTTGTTCATCATTGCGTTCTTCCTCTTTGGCCGATTCAGTAGTTGGCTCGGCGGTGGTCGCTCTGATTACTTCGCCGGCGAAGTCCGGCAATTGCTCTTCTGTGAGCTCGAAGCCTCCCGCATCCACCACTTGAGGATGCGGAAGTGTTGGCAGATCGACATGAGGTGGCGGCGCTGGCGCGAACCGACCAGACACCCGGTTCGCCATGTCGTGTGGGGTGTCGTCGAGGTTGCGGACATGACATGAGTGACGCGCTCAACCTGGAAATCATGGCGAAAACAACTTTACGTAAGCTACCTACAGCTCGCAGCAGCATGGTGATTAGCGACCGAGGAAGACATGATCATCAGCACGCTCGAGCAGCAGTGGAAGCAAGCATTTGTGAACGGTGAATGCATGATGCTCTAATTAGATGTACACGATGATATGAGATAGGCGACGAAACAAGCTACTCCTCACTTAAGCATCATCAGCGGCGGGGAGCTCATCATCGACGCTCCAGCGGCGCATGCTGACGACCTGTACATTGACGCCGCGGTCGTTGCCCCAGTCAACAATCACCTCCTCAACAGGCTTGTCCTGTCCGAGCATCATAGCCGGCTGCGAGAGAAGAGCCTCCTCCGGAGCGACACCCTCTCCCGGGTGGAAGGCCTTCGTAGGGAAGCCGACGACCTGGCGAGCGAGCGAGCGCGCAAGGGAGAGGAGCTCCTTGTCGAGCTTCTCGCCCTCGGGACCGGCCATGATAGCGGCGATGGGCTTGTCGGCGTCACCCTCAACGCGGAGTACCACAATTCCTCCGATCTTTCCAGTTTCACCCGAGCCGTGGGTGAAGGCGCCGGGGACGAGGCGGACGTCCGGCTTGGCGGGGAAGGGAGCCGCGAAGCTGACAGCGCGCTTGAGCTGCAGGTTCTCTCCGGTCTGGGCGAGCGAGGCAAGGAGAAGCTGCTGGACCGTCTGCGCTTCACCGCTCTTGCCGATGGGAGCGGGCTCCGTTCCGTCTTCGGGCATGGTGATCACAGGAGCGGAGAGGAGGGCCTCGGTGGGGAAGACCTCGATGGGGTCGGCGCCAACGGGCTTCGAAGGAAGGGGGTGGTCGGAGGGGACATCGAGGAAAGCGGCGGTCTCAGCGATTGACCGGGCGGCCTTGAGGAAGACGTCGTTACGGGCTACGAAGTCCGTCTCGCAGGCGAGCTGGACCATCGCGACGCGCTTGCCGCCAAGGAGCGAGACGGCGATCGTTCCTTCGTCGGTGCTGCGTCCGGCGACCTTGTCGGCCTTCTTCTGCGCAGACGCACCACCCGCCGAGTTCAGATAAGCGACGGCAGCCTGGAGGTCGAGGTTGGTCTTCTCAAGAGCCTCGCGGGCCTGTCCCATGGGGACGGGGATCTCCTTGCGGAGCTTGGCGATAAGAGCGACGGGGACCTTGGGTGCGTCGGCGGCGAGCCTGACAGAGGTGCTGAAGGCGCGGGCCTGCGCACGGGCACGAACGGCGGAGCGGAGGCCGAACATGGTTTTCGGAGCGGATGGTGGAAGCAGAAAGGGGGCAAAGACCAACTTTTGACCGAAGAGGAGGTTTAAAGGGGCTCACCGGCCGTGCCTGAATTGGGAGTGAGGGAGGGGCTTGAGCATGCCAATGAAGTTTCGTCAGAATTCCTCCCACCTTGGATTCTGCATCCACAACAACACCCGACACCCCTCCTCCACCCCGCCCCGTCCACTCGTCTTCACGCGTCTCCGTCGATTCTTTGGCCATGGCCGGCGGGAAGCGGAAGCGCACCTCCTCGCCCGGGCCCGCCGCGACTCCCGAGGCCGACTCCACAAGGGGTTCCAAAAAGTCAAAGTCATCTGACGCGCGCGACAAGGACGGCGACCGTAAAGTCAAGATTGTGTACGAGCTCGTTGGCACCAACAAGACGTACAGTCGAGATGCTGGTGAGTTGACCCGCAATGCGAGCCAAACTGACGACAGACTCCCGTTCGCTCGACAAGGTTGCTACCAAGGTCGCGAGCCGTCTCGGTGTGCCCTTCCTTGGTCTGCAGATGTTCCATGTTCGCCCTGGAGGCATTGAAGCTCCGTTGTGGGACAGTGAGTTCTACCACATATATGCATACTAACGCGCAGACTTTGACTTTGACGCTTTGAAGGCTCGCGCTGCTCGCAACAAGTCGAAGCGCGAGGTCATCCGTGTTTATGCGGCAGGCAGCAAGGCACCCTCATCTTCGAGCGCCCCCGTAACTGCGGCGTCAACTCCTGAGCTGCCCCGCAGAGCCACAAGTGTCCCGACCGCTCTTGCTACGCCTCGCAGTGCACTTCGCCTTCCCGGGAACAATACGCCGCGCTCAGAGAAGCGGGTCGTGCTAGCTCTGCCAGCGGACTCTCCGCCCGACTCTCCGTCGCCGGCTCCGACTGTTACCCCGGCCCCCGCGTCGCCTTCCGTTCATCCGAGCAAAACCAGAAGGAGGCGAGTTAGAGGCCGTGCTTCGCTTGAAAGCAACGAGAACGAGCAGCTTCAAACTGAAAACGCGACAGCGCCGGCAGCTTCGCGCTCAACCCTTTCAACTCCGCCAAACGCCACTAACGAAGCGCGCCGTTTGGAGATTGCGAGGCAGGAGATTGCGAAACGCGAGGCTGCATCGATTGCGAAGCGTGACGCCGCCACGTTGTTTAGGCCTGCCAACCCGAGTCCGTTATCTCAAGCCACCACCGCATACACATCCGACGAGGAACCGCCGGCCAAGAAAAAGAAAGAGTCTAAGGCTGCAGCCTCTCCTGCCAAGAAAGCTACGCCCACCAAGTCACCTGCGACTAAGAAGTCTGAAGCTGCAGCGAAGAAGAAGGCGGACAAGCCGACCCGTCGGCAGAGTCGCACGTCTGACCTGCCTCTTGTCTATGGCGACATTCCTCCTGTCGTTGGCAGTCTCCCCACCACTGCTGCGGAAACGACTCAGCCCGCCGAGAGTACGCCCACGGCAACTACGGCCTCTCCGATCACCGCGTCCGGGTCAACGCCGACTACGCCGAAGGGTTCTGGCGCCGCGCGACCGGCAACGCCATTGACGAAGACTCAGCTGGAGATACGGGCGCTCCGACAGCGCCAGGCCGAGGAAGCAGCTCGCAAGGCTGCGGCTTCTGAGTCTGCCGGGACTCCATCGGGGCAGGATGCCGCTGGCGCTGGCACCTCGGACCAGTCTTCGCGACCGACAGAGCCTGCGGTTGAGGCGCTAATCCCACCGAAGGGTCGACCCGGTCGGCCACGGAAGAGTGACTCTGTCGCTGCGCAGGGACAAGAAACGGCGACGTCAGACGTAAGCACCGCGCCGGCGCCTTCCACTGATGCGCCCACTGCGGAAGAGGTCACACCCAAAACCGCCGCCCAGCGCAGGAAGGAGGAAGCTCAGCAGCGCAAAAAGGAGAAGGAGGAGGCGCAGGCCAAGAAGAAGGCTGAGGCGGCAGCGAAGAGAGAGGCTCGTGAGAAGGCACGGGAGGAAGCAAGGGCCCAGAAGGAGGCAGAGAGACGGGAGAAGGCTGCTGCCAAGGCCTCCAAGGCTGCCGAAACTGTCAAGCCGGCGCGTTCCCAGAAGGCGAAGGCCGCTAGCCCTGTTCAGGACAGCGAACTGGAATCTGAAGAGGGCCAATCGACAACCGACACTGCAGAGAAGGTTGACGATGCGGAAGACGACAGTGGGAGCGACGCAGTTGCTGTCGAGGCCACGGAGGTCGAGGTCGAAGAAAGCAGACATTCGACCCCCTCTCAAGATGGCGCGGACGCCAGCGAGGCCCCAAACGCTCCGGGTCCGTCTGCGGTCGCTGAGGAGCAAGCTTCTGCGCAAAAGCCACCTTCCGGCAAGAAGAGGCAATCCAGCTCTGGGAAGGAGCTCTGCATTTATTGCGGCCAAGTCGGGCTTCACAAGCTCCTGAAGGACTGTCCCATTGCCAACGATAAAGCAGCTCTGCTCAATAGAATGGAGGAGCGTAAGGCCGACCTGGCGAAGTGGCGACGGGAGGCGAAGGAGACAGGAGGAAATCCAGCAGACTACTCTGAGGCCTCAGACCTCGTGCTGAAGCAGGTCCGATCGCGGTATCACAGCGCCGACCAAACCATTTCTGCCAAGGTGAACGGCGTCCACAAGCCTTTGGCTGAGTTGGGTCCCAGCAAATACCCGACCAGCGCTTCTGAGCCTATAACTCTTGCCGACGATGACGAGCCTGGAGAAGCATCCGCTGCCGAATCAGGAGCCCCTGCTGCGGAAGCTGTTGCTGAGGTGGCAGACATGACGGTCGAAAGCCCCGAGAGCAGTGGCTCTTCAGAGGCCGACGAAGCCATGGATGTTGATGTCGTCGAAGTGGCGGGAGACGAAGAGGCGAATGAGACGGCGAAGCAGGCCCCTGTCAAGAGCGTTGTCGGCAACGCGATGGCAAGGGCCAGTCCCCGAGCTCCGGTGACACCGCAACGTGAGGCGGGCGCCGAGTCTACTTCTTCAGGCTCCTCCCGCTCCAGTCCATCCGAAAGCGGGGAGGGTGGCACCCCCTTCTTGCCCCAGATGCTGCAGATGAAGGCCGCAAGGGCACGCCGACCCGGGTCCCGACTCAGTGTCTCGGACGCCGTGATCGAGACAGGAGACTCGGACTCTGATGATAGCGACAACTCGGGCTCGGACTCAGATTCTGACTCGGACAGTGCAACCACATCCGATTCCGACAGCAGTTCGTCAGCTGCTGGCTCTGATTACGATGGACAGGTCTTGGCGAGGCAAGTCATGAATGGGCCCCTCAACAAGCGACAGCGGCATCGCGTGAGCGTTTCCGCCCCTGGTATACACGAAACGCAAGCGCTGTCTGATGAAGACATTGCCTCGGCCGATGAGGAAGACGACATCATTCCTCGTCGTCTCACTCAGCGTCGCGACAGCGAGAGCTCAATCGGCGAGTTTGAGGAGGACAACAACTCCCCGGCTCCCTCTGACGTGGAGGAGAGCGACGAAGACGATGAGAGGCGGAGGACACTGCTCTCGGCTGTCGCTGACCGCTCGATGGCCATCGATGACGATCAGGAAGACGCCGTGGAGACCGACTCTGACGAGGAGCCTCCAGCAGCCGACATCGCCAATCGATCCTTCACCCGCTTAGCGGAGCGCGCTGGAACCTCCCCCGCCCTTGACGACCTGCCCGGGGACCAGGCATTGCGAGAGGTCATTCAGGAGGACGACGGCATGGAGTTTACGCAGAACTCCGCGAAGGAGTCGGCGGAGTTCAGCGCGACCCAGCCCATCGAGATGGAGTCTGTCGAGCCTGAGTCTGCCGAGCCTGAGCCGCAGCCTGCCTCATCGTCGCAAGCTAAGCGACGCCCTGGCCGGCCCGCGAAGGCCGCATCCCAACCCGAGCCGTCTTCCTCCAAGAGCAAGACGCCGGAGGAGACTGAATCACCTGAGCCCTCAGCGTCTCAGCCCTTGCGGAGAACAACGAGGGGCGCGGCCGCGAAGGCCAAGGAGCCGCCTGCATCGCAGCCTGCTCCTGGAGGCCGTGTCACGCGTTCATCTGCTCGTGTCGTCAGCTCGAGCCAGCCGGTCACCCGGCGGACGACCCGCAGTAGCTCGAAGGAGCCTGAGGCCGCTCCCGTGTCCTCGTCCAAGGCGCCAACTTCGCAGGATATCGCGGAGGAGGACTCTGACGCGGAACCGGAAGAGACCCCTCGGTCGAAGAAGAAGGTCGTCACGTACTCGCGGTCATCTCGCTCCAAGCAAAAGGCGCCCGAAGTCGACGGTAAAGATAGCGACGAGGAGGATAATGCCGCCAATGAGGAGGTGCTTGTGGAGCCGACGCCGGCGCAGCCCGTGCCCTCTTCGCTTCCGCCCTCATCTCTGCCTCAGTCGAACGGCGTCCCGTCCAGCCAGCCTGCGGCATCATCCCAGCCGGGCAGGACGCAGTCCTCACCGACGAAGCAAAATGGCGAAGGCAGTCCCCTGTTCCTGTCGCAGCCGACGCAGCTTCCTCAGACACAGGCATACAACCCGCACCCCGAGCCGCTCGTGCCCGAGACGCAGGCGCCCGACAGCGGTCCCGTGAGGCCGTCGAGCCCGGTGCCGCGGTCTTCGCCCTCTCCCTCTCCTTCCGAGCGCGGGTCTCCGCAGCCCAACGGCAGGGCGAACGGCAAGGCGGTCATGAACGGCGATGACAGCGAGGACGATGGCTCGGACCAGGATGTCGACTACGCACCCCCGATCAGCCTGTCTCTGTCCCGCCGCAGCACTGGCCCCCCGATGCCCGCGACGGCCTTCCCGACGCTCTCGTCGCTGCCCAAGGAGCTCCTGCGGCAGGGCAAGGACGCAACGGTGGGCTACATCTCGCGCATCACGAAGGGCTCAACGATCGGCGGTGGCCTGCCGAGCGCGACGCAGCAGCACGACGACAGCGACTCGTCGGACGACGATGTCGACAGCTCTGAGGACGAGATTCCCGAGGAGAGGCAGGAGCGCTACGCTGGCCGCAAGAAGCGCCGCAGCACGATTGGCCAGCAGATCGGATGGTAGTGTATTGAAGGTGCATGGTAGCGTAGATTACAATTCAAAGCAATGGTCTCTCAGTAGGACTCACACTGTATATGCATTTAGTTATCTGGTCGTGCCGGGGATGCGGTACTTGTCAGCTGCTTTGTTGCGTGACGGCCTTGTCCGAGGTGTCCGGCAGAACGCGAGAACTAACGCGTCGAGGTACGCCGAAGCGTCTGACCTCTTCGTCATACTTCTCGTTCTCACCGTCTCAAGCGTAACTCGCTTAGCATGAGAAGAAGATGTTGGCACACGACCATTCCCGATGGTACGGAGAACGCCGGTATGCTTCGGTGGGCGCGAGGTATTCCAACACGAACACCTGCTGGCAAACAACTCCACTGGCAATCATCTCGCTGGCAAACATGACAGCCATTCATGCCCTAGCCCAATGGCAAACCCGGGGCCCAGACCGTACATACCTCGCGCATCACTCATCGTCATGCCCAGTCTCACGCGCAGCAGTACAACGCGTCACGCTTCCCACGGCACAAATGCCAGCCTCGTTTCAGTTCCTTCAATCGAGTGACTGAATGGAGGAGGCGTCGAAGTCGAGAAGCCAGCGGCAGGTCAGATTCGGGTGCGGAATGTCGTTGTATTCCAATCTGACGTCTTTTGGCAGATTGTTGCCTGAATGTCAGGCGCGTCCAGCCGAGTGTGTGCCGATGCCGAGCGAAGTCAAAGTGGGCGGCTACATCCACATCTGGGCTGATTTCCAGTTCCGAGGATGATGGCAGCGTGCCTTACCCCTTCAGGCCCTCTGCCAAGCGAAGTCCCGCAGATGCCGCGGTCTTCAAGGAGCAGCAGATGTTAAGCTTATGCCAGGCGCCAACCTGCCCGCTCTCCGTTGTCTCCAGGAAGTCGGCGAAATCTCGGACCCAGCTTTCGGGTGAGAGAAGAGCAGAAGTGCAGGGAAATCGCCGCATCTCCTCCACGGCAACGGCACGATGGGTCCAGGCATATGGCGACCGAGAACGGACACAAATCTGTGCCCGTTTTGAACCTCCACCTCCTCCACTGGTAACCAGCCATCGTTGGTTCACGTTGTTTACATCGCTCGTGTCATTTACCTTCTTCACTCTCTCTACCACCGACAACGCATCTCAAGCGCATCACATCTGTTCCACAGCATTCCCCCGATTTTTCTCTGCCCAACCATGCCCGGAGATTACGTCGAACGGCCCCAGTTAACCTATTTCAAGCCAGGACCACCCTCCAGCGACCTGTCTGAGCAAGATGTCGTCGATCTTCAAGGTCTTCTCTATCTCGAGCTCACACCTATTATCTCATGGCTCGAGTCAGATGGTGAGGACCGTGACTACACCCTCCTGGGCGACTACATCCGCATTGCGGAGGACGTACTCGAAGGCTGGGGCCAGCTTTACGGCTCAATGCCTCGCAACAGGTTTACTCAAGTCTACATCATGTTGGAGAAGCTTTACAAAGAGCTTGCAGCCTGCCAGGACTTTCTAGTCGAGAAAGCCGCCGCTTCGATTGCCCCGGGACGTCTTCCCCCTGTCCCCGGTCTCCGTGGGGCACCTCGCTTGGATATCGATGTGGTCCAATTGACCTCTCTACTCTGCATTCGCGACATGACCTACGCCCAGATTGGCGGCCTGGCCGGTTGCTCAGGCAAAACCGTTCAACGCCGGGCAAAGGAGATGGGGGTCAATCGTCGGAAGTTCTCAGAGATCACTCAGGAAGAGCTGGATCGAGCGGTCATTGCCGCGTACCTTCGAGGATCTGGCGATCAAGGCTACCGAGCCATCCACACCTACCTTGAACTCGAGGGCATCAAGGTCACAAGGGATCAAGTTCAAGCCACCTGTCGCCGTCTCAACCCCGATGGGACCTGGGACCGCTGGATTCGCGCTCGCCTTCGACGAGTTTACCGTGTTCCATGGGTTAATTCTCTATGGCATATCGACGGCCACCACAAGTTGAATCCTTGGAAGATCGTCATCCACGGCGGCATTGATGGCTTCTCCCGACGTATTGTCTTTCTCCAGGCCTCGAACAACAACCTGGCTGTTACGGTGGAAGACTGCTTCATGCACGCCACGCGCTGCTACGGCTGGCCCTCGAGGGTACGCGTGGACTATGGCGGAGAAAACCTCGGCGTGAAGAAACGATTGGAAGAAGTTCGCGGCACCGTTGATTCCAAGGGTCCGCCAGAGGAAGGAGATGCTGTACTTCAACCGCAGCGGCGAACTCGGTATGGAAATGCACCAGTAACCGCCGTCCAAGCCCGTCATTGTACAATATACTACCAGGCCCCTCTCCCGACCAATCGATTAGCTATGTGTTGATCTATGTATGTTCTGTTTCTATGGAAGTTCTGTGACTCTTTAAGTCGTTTTCCATGCCACGAGGATGCATACTTACAACCGTATCGAACCTGGTAGTTGTGAAACCAGTGGAATTGGCTCCGTCCTTAAGTACCGCTAGGGCGGAGCTGGCACGATCTCGAGTCACTAGGGACCGCCCCGTCGGGCACGCCCCGACGGAGGACCGGCGGGGTCCCGAGGTACCTACCTGCGGGACCCGGCCGGGGATAATCGGTCGGGGTAGCGGGTGCTATCCGACCCAGTACCCCCTCGTCGGGACCCTCCCGACGGGGTGTGACAGACGGACATCGGGGGATGTCCGTCTCCGTCGCGGTGCGGTCCGTGACAGGGTCGTTGGCGAGGGACGTTTATTCAAGGTCCCTCTACCCGCAACCAGCGTATCGAGCGACTTTGGGTTGATTTGCAGAGGACCTGCACCTCGCGTTACCGAACGGTCTTCATCCACCTAGAGAATATCGGGCTGCTGTCTCCGGACAACGATCTCGACCTCTGGGCCCTCCATTATGTCTACCTGCCTGTTATCAATGAGGCCCTCAGGTGCTTTGCCCGCTACTGGGACATGCATCGTATCAGGACTGCTGGCAATCAGAGCCCTGCAAAGATGTGGGCCATGAACGAGGCCAAGGCAAGGAAGGTTGGCGTTGAGCCTGTCAGGTATCTCGAGGACCTCCATGGCGAGCAAGACAAAGACATCTCCAACCTACCGGATGATCAGACTCAGCAATTCTTTGAGGACTATGGCGTTGACGACTACGGGCGGCGACCTACAGCTCGTGTTAGGAGAAAGGATCCACACGTCGAGTTCCCCTCGCCTGACGAGGTTAATCCAATCAGCCACCGCGAACTCCTCAACGATCCGGTCTTTCTGCAGGCCTTGGCAGCATCAGTAGGACCATTGTGGCCTGTGGATGACACCTGCGCTGTTCCTCAGTACTTGACATGTCGAGAAATGGTGTACGCACGTCTAGGGTTACAACCACCTCGGCCCGAATGGTGGAATCACTAAGGTGAGCCTGGATCTCGAAGTTTTACAAGTTTATGCATGCCTTTTTCCTCTTTTCTAACAACCTCTGACCACTATGAGTGTATTGCACCTCTTGTTTCGCTCCTGCGTTGCCCAAACGATGCTGTTCTGCCGGTGGCAAACTAGGCCACCGACGAGGTGCAAGTGACAAAGGCCATCCTTTGCATGGCATCATCATTGACTGACATGGTGTTGGCGTTTCTGACCTATCTCGCCTAATACTGGTCCATTCATGCCCGTTCGACTTCGAGCGTACTCTGCTGTCCCTCACGGGGTTCCTCGTCGGTGTCGGAGCTCAATTCACAGGCTCAAACGCTCTCGGTGCCATCACGAGAGTTGAGCACACCGTGTCGCGCCCTCGTACCTCCTCTTCGCACGCCCCCTTCCCATGCTGCAGTATATAAGGCCATCCAGGCCCTTTGCGTTTCCCTATCACCCACTTCTTCACCTGCTCACCACAGCATGCCCGCGAGCCAGCTCAGAGCCTCCGTCTCTCGTTCTAAACGTCCCCGCGCCGCCGCACACAATGCCGGCGTCAAACAGATGAATAAGCTGCGTAGGGCCAAGTCGGGTCAGCGCTTCCAGAAGATCCATGGCCACACCACCCTTGAGGTGGTAAGTTCTCCAGCCTGGTCTCTTGAGCGTGACTGACAGCAGCTTTCTGTCTGGACCGGAGTGGGTCCCCGCGGTACCCCCTTCTCCGACGGCCAGGCGGCCCGCTACTGCGAGTTCGCGTTCGATTGCATCGTCGAGGGCGAACTTTGGCTCGAGTGCGAGAACAAGCAGGTCACCATCACCAACCCCGACACCGGGAAGCGTCAGAAGGTTTACCCCGTCTCGACCCTCGTTGCCCGTGGCTTCTCCGCTGCGGATCCCATCGATGTCGACGCCCAAGACGACACTGAGCAACAGGCCAAGGCCGAGGCCGCGCCTCAGGACGTCTGCCTTGCGGACGGTGACGGTGATGGTGACGTCACGCACAAGGAGGGCGGTGTCAACGCCTACGACAAGGACAAGGACCTGAAGAAGGACAAGGACCTGAAGAAGAGCAGCAATGACGACGGCAAGATGGTCGGTAACCCTCACGAGACTACGCACGATGCCAAGGACAAGTCGGAGCTGGAGACCGTCCCTGCTCTTGACGAGGGCAAGGCCACGGCGGTTGACCAGGGCAACGATGATGGGAAAGACGCGGAGAGTGAGGAGGATGACGAGTCTGTCTCCGACAGCGACAGCATGATCATCGAGGACGAGGAGGACTACGAGGTCCAGATCGTGAGCGAGGGCGCCTACCAGCCCGCTACGAAGCGCCGCCGTCTCGACGCCCTCGGCCGTGCTACCGACGTGATCTCTGTCCATCCAAACATGGACAAGATCACCGACACCCGCTGCCGCCGTTGCAAGCTCTACGGCCAACGCTGCTTCCACGGCACCGTCTTCGGCGATGACACCCGCGCCGCCTCGTGTGCCGGCTGCGTAAGCGTTATGGGTGAATGCCTCTTCGAGCATCTTTCACCCAAGCCAGCTAAGCACGGCAATGGCGTCCACCCCGCGCCTTATCCCCCCGAGCACACCTATGAAGGGTTCTTAGAGCCTTCCAACCGTATCCATTACGACAACTTCCTGAAGATGTTCACTGCCGCTGGTATCCATGACAACTCTTGGCGCGAGGATGCCCTCGACCTCTACGACCAGGTGAAGGAGAAGGCTGACTCATTCGTGGGCATGCTGTACTTCAACCGCAGCGGCGAACTCGGTATGGAAATGCACCAGTAACCGCCGTCCAAGCCCGTCATTGTACAATATACTACCAGGCCCCTCTCCCGACCAATCGATTAGCTATGTGTTGATCTATGTATGTTCTGTTTCTATGGAAGTTCTGTGACTCTTTAAGTCGTTTTCCATGCCACGAGGATGCATACTTACAACCGTATCGAACCTGGTAGTTGTGAAACCAGTGGAATCGCCACATAACATGTTACCATCTGTTCGGACTGCAACCAGTTGCCACGGGCAATGCAGCGTGTTCCTGTATTTATTAACGCGTGCAGATGGATCGAAGGATTGCGTTTGAGTAGCTTTTGCATGCATATGTCATCTTATCGCAGCCAGAATCTCGTGGAAAGTCTCCAAAGTGGAGATTTGGCCTGTCCTCCCAACGCCGTTGTCCCCGACCCTTCTCCATCGCGTCTGATGCATGCTAAACGCTCAGGCACATATGATGGCTGTCACTCTCCAGCCTCAGAGATACGGCAGCAAAAAAGATCGTGCAGAAAGATGCAGTGGTTGTGTAGTTATGCCTTTCTGGTGAGCTGTAGGTTGGGCTGGGCGGAGGTATAGGTGGCAGTGCAGTTTTGAACGTCTCGGGGAGGCGAGGGTCTGCAACTAGCTTATCTCGCCATGCAACATCGATTCAGACTTGTAAGATGGCAAGAGGACTGGCTTCAGTTCCTCTGCACTTATGGCAGGTTCACTTTCATGCATAGATCAAAGAGAAAGGGGGTATCAAAGTTTTCACGGCCGAGAGGAGGGTTGCAGTCTGGTAGAGCGACGGAGAGGTTCGGTGGTCGGCCCTGTACGAGTGGGCTGCGTTGGCGGCTTTCTTAGAGCAGGTACAGACGGCACTGGTATCTGTTCAGATACTAGACTACTCAGACTGCCTGTAGGTGAGCCTTGCGAGGCAAAAGGCTCCGGCAACGGCACTGCTGGAGGCGTGAGACCGACTGCTGGTCCTGGTGGAGTGAAACCAACAGCTGGTGGTGTGCGACCAATGCACTCGGGGTCGCTATAGGGTACGATTACGCCAGCCCTCTGAGATGTTCGCGAAGACCGAGGACCCCGTGAGCGGGGCGGAGTGGATGGAGATCTACTCCGAGCAAGTGGTGCATGTCCGTCAGGCCCTTTGGACCGGATGCCAGTAGCAGTGCGCCTGGACGGCACACTAGACCCATCCACGGGAACTGCAGTGGTCTTCCGTGGCCTGCCTCGCTTTGTTGGTCCTTTGGCAGCCTTCCGAGCGGCAGCAGCCTCCTTGGCTGCAATAGCAGCCTCCTTCGCGGCTGCCCTCTCTGCAGCTGCTGCTTCCTTTGCTGCCGCTGCAGCCTCCCTAGCAGCAGCCCTCTCTGCAGCAGCCGCTTCTTTGGCAGCAGCGGCTGCCTCCTTCGCTGCAGCCCTTTCCGCTGCTGCCGCTTCCCTGGCAGCAGCCCTCTCCGCTGCTGCTGCTTCCCTCGCTGCGGCCCTCTCCTGCGCCAACGCCTCAGCGGCCAAGCGGGCAATCTCCTTCTTCTCCGCTTCACGGCGTTTCTGGGTGAATCTTTGGTGGTCTCGGAGGATGAACGGCTTCGCGATGGCCGCCTCTACTTTCTCAGCCACCCTGAAGTCGACCGGTGACCATCGTTCTCCCAGTGGGATGCCTGCATCGCAGAGTTTCGGGTCTGTGGAAGCCCGGTCATCCGATATGTCACCATCGGAGATGTAATCATCGAGGAAGATGTAGTGCTTCAGGGCGTTGTTGCGATATCCATCCTTGTAGATCCGGCGTAGAAAGTCCCTCAGCAGAGCAAAGTCCTGCTGCTCATCGCAGGTTTCAGCGTGGTGCACAACAAGGAAAGGACAACATCCTTGGTTGATGGTGCACACTGCCTGGCCAGTGGCTTTGTCTAACGATTCTCGGAAGTTGAGTTTGGAGTAGTCTCTGTTGGTGCCATACCAACTGTCATCAGTCAAATGGCTTTTAGCTCACGTTCACGAACCTCAACGTATGATTGCAGCACAGCGGTGGTTGTGCATGGTATGGGTATACAAACCTGCCCAGGACATCCTCGACGAGAGGCTCTAGGTGATCCTTAACGTCCTGTGCCGACATCGTGGTATACAGCGAGGGAATGACACTCAATCCTGCATTGTCGCATGCTTCATGCAGGCGATTTATGCGATGTTCACCTCCGCCGTCCAGGTGCTTGTCGAGGAATGGCACCCAGTGAGCTGAAGGGATAACCGCAATCTGGGATCGATAAGAGAACGACGTAGTTGCAGCTCTACTCACAAATGTGTTCTTCATAGAGATCTGCTCTGCCTTGGTACGCCGTGGTGCAAGCTCTTCTTTCGGCGGTGGGTTCGGAGCCGATGGATTCGAAGCAGCGGGAGTTTGCAGCGGGGAGGAACTGCTTGACAAAGGAGATGAGGTGTGAGGACTTGTGGACACCGCAGACGTTCGCTGCTGTAATTGAGATCTCTGAGTAGCTTGAGAGCTCCCCCGGCGAGCACTGGGTACTGGAGGGAAAACAACATGCTGGGGGAGGCGCCCAACTACGGCTTGTTGACCTAAGAGCAGCGAGCTGACGCTGGACGAGGTTAGGAGCGGACTGTCTTCTCCTGAGGTGGATGGGGTTGACGGGACTTGCATCAGGTCCTGGCCCTCTGACATGCGCTCCCAAACCGCTGATCGGACTTCAGGAGAGTATCTTCCAGTAGCAAAAACCTTTTTGAGCGTCTGGGTGTCTCGGGTTTCGATGAACTGGGGTCAGAGGTATACAGAGATCATTGCCTTCGAAACGTACCCTATTAAGCATTACGACCGTCTCGGGGTCGAGCAAGGCGAGGGGATCGTCACATGACTGTGACGACAAAATTCTGCCGGAATCGTTGGTAGGCATGGGGAGAAGCTGCGAGCAGAGGTTGGTGAGATACGGTGACAAGAAGGAGATAAATGCAGTCGGTTGCAAGACGTCGTTGACAGATGTAAACAGAGGACCCAATACCCGGTGGAGGGATTCAGCGGGGTCAGATTTGTGTCCGTTCTCGTCTACCATACAGGCACGGCTAGCCGGGTCAAGTGACGAGGTCAAATCTGGGTGGTGGATCCCTGAGTGCCTGCTCTGCTCGTGGCGAATATTTCCAGAGATATTTGACCACTCCTGCACTTCCGACTTCCGAGTTTGACTGCTCTGCCGCCTACCTCCATCGGGCAACGCGCATTCCCCCCTGCGCATCTACACAGAGCTGGGAAAATCTTCCCCTCACCGGACATGCTGCATTTGTGCACGAAGCCTTGCAGGAAGGCAGGACGCCAGAGGAAGGAGCAGAAGCATGATGTGGTGATGCACCTCTCTGCAGAGAGCGTTGATCGGCTCGCTCGCCAGGTCCAGACCAAGATGCCGACCGGCACAGGGTCCAGTCACCGATATTGGACCTCGAGCATGCCTTGCTCGCTTCCGACCAGTCAGAATCCAGGAATAGTCGTCGAGATTGGACCACTTTGCCCAGCCTGCTCCCCTTCGTACAACCCGTTCTCACCGTTCCACCCGTCCAGCTCGCCGTACCTTCCACTCTTCGCATCCTCCGGCGGCATTCATCTGCATAGTGATTGGCTCGACCGTGCCTTCCCGCCAGACTTCCTGAGACGCCTGCCCGCGTCCCTGGGAGATATTGGACCACCACGGGGTCCTCACACACCCACCGGCCCTGAGTGGCAGCGCCGTGACAGCGAATATTGGACCACGACCAGCGCGGAAGCTGCGGCAGATTGGACCACTACCCGGCATATTGGACCACAAACCCAGCGAGCAGGTTTGGAATGCCGGCGAGTCCGCCCACACTTCCGGCCTGCTCGCTGCCAGCGGCTGAACGCCGCCTAGCCCAGAGTGGGCAGGAGAAGGCCGCATTTGACCACACAAACGCCAGGATACTCACCCAAATAGCTGGCAAACCGGGCAGAACGGGCCTGGCCAGACCCAACGCACCAGGGAGGGCTGGCGCACGGCCGCTCCGGAGTGGCAGATTTGACCACTCGATTTGACCACTGTCTGCACCTCTCGCTGGAGTTTGCCAGCCTGGAGAAACGCTTCTTCCCACCATTCTCCGGAACGAGACGAGTAGATAAAACCCATTGCTAACCTGGCACTGACGGTCTTCCCCAGCTCACTGCATCCATTCTTACTCCAGGTTTACCCACACCTCGAACACGCACATCCACTAGAGATCCCAAACATCATAACCGGGACTAGAGTCCGGAAGAAATAGAACAACCACACCACAGTAACAAACACTCAAAGAGACAGGAATGCGCCCCGACGCCCGCACCGAGTCCGAGACGACGCTGACGGACCTGCGCGACGTGCGTCTGCCCACTGTCTCGTACTCCTCCTCCCCTCTGTCCATCTCCTCCCGCGCCTCCTCTACCGAGACACTCCCCACCCTCCCTTCCTCCACTGGTGCCCCAGCCTCCCGGTTCCCAGACAAGAACCCCTCCCTCAACCCTACCCCCGTAGACGATGAGCCAGCCAAGCCGACGAAGCTCGAGACGGCCCTGTGCCTGCTCTCGGCGCACCTCCTGCTCGGCACGTTCTTCGGCCTGATCACCTCCTTTGGAGCCCTCCAGCCTGTGTACGGGCAGAAGTACTCCAAGTCGGCGGTATCCTGGATCGGCTCTGTTCAGAGCACCCTTGGCTTCCTCCCCTCCTTCGCGGTCGGGCTTATCTTTGACCGCTGCGGCCCGCGCTGGCTCTGCGTCGCGGGCAGCCTGGTCGGTTTCCTCGCTATGGTCGGCGTTGCTTGTGAGTACATACACATAACCCCCATCCCTCCTTGAACGGACCTGCATCGGACCATCACTGGACCAGCGGACCCACTGTACCCCTTCGAACACGACTGAGCCCCACGCGACTCGAGACCCATGGCGACCCCTCCCATCGGGCGACGAGGTAATGTTCCCCATAAGCACTTTGTCAGACCAGCGGCGCAGCACAGGCTAACATCAGACTCCAACTCGTACCTTGCCGCGACGTGCGTCTGCCCACTGTCTCGTACTCCTCCTCCCCTCTGTCCATCTCCTCCCGCGCCTCCTCTACCGAGACACTCCCCACCCTCCCTTCCTCCACTGGTGCCCCAGCCTCCCGGTTCCCAGACAAGAACCCCTCCCTCAACCCTACCCCCGTAGACGATGAGCCAGCCAAGCCGACGAAGCTCGAGACGGCCCTGTGCCTGCTCTCGGCGCACCTCCTGCTCGTCACGTTCTTCGGCCTGATCACCTCCTTTGGAGCCCTCCAGCCTGTGTACGGGCAGAAGTACTCCAAGTCGGCGGTATCCTGGATCGGCTCTGTTCAGAGCACCCTTGGCTTCCTCCCCTCCTTCGCGGTCGGGCTTATCTTTGACCGCTGCGGCCCGCGCTGGCTCTGCGTCGCGGGCAGCCTGGTCGGTTTCCTCGCTATGGTCGGCGTTGCTTGTGAGTACATACACATAACCCCCATCCCTCCTTGAACGGACCTGCATCGGACCATCACTGGACCAGCGGACCCACTGTACCCCTTCGAACACGACTGAGCCCCACGCGACTCGAGACCCATGGCGACCCCTCCCATCGGGCGACGAGGTAATGTTCCCCATAAGCACTTTGTCAGACCAGCGGCGCAGCACAGGCTAACATCAGACTCCAACTCGTACCTTGCCACCATCCTCTCTCATGCGCTGTACGGCCTCGGCGCCGCTCTTGTGTGGACCCCCGCCGCAGCCATCCCGGTGCAGTACACGAAGCGCTCGTACGCGATCGGGTTCGTTGGCTCCGGCTCCGGTCTCGGCGGAGTAGCGTACCCTTTCCTCCTCCGCGCGCTCTGGGCCCGCCTGGGTTTCCAGAGGGGCATGCTGGCGCTCGCCGGCATCAACCTCGCGCTCACGGTGCCGAGCTGGATCTTCCTCCGCTCGCCCCGCGGCGGCCTTAAGCCTCCTGCCTTCCGCGAGTTCCTGCGCGAGCTCGTCCGTCCCCAGGCCCCGCGCAAGGGGCTTATCGCCTCCCCCCTCCCCTCTCCCCCCAACAGTGCCATGAACTCTGCCGCGCCCTCCGTCGTCTCCTCCCCCGTCCCATCGCGCACGGCCAGTGTCGCAAGCGACCTGGACAAGAAGGGACTGGAGGTCAAGACCAAGAAGACCCCAGTCAAGGTCGGCCTGTTCACGGACCCGGAGCAGCCGCGCTTCCGCGCGACGTACATCTTCCTCCTCCTCGGCGTCGGCATCAGCATGCTCAACATGTTCTCGCCGTACTTTGACGCGGCGCTGCTCCCCGTGAGCTCGCCCGTGGCAATCCTGCAGGCCGGCTCTGCCGTTGGCCGCTTCAGCAGTGGACTCCTCGCGGACAAGTTTGGCGTCTGGCGTACCTTCCTCTGCGCGAGCATGTGCTGTGCGGCCTCCCTGCTCGCTTTCTGGCTCCCCGTGTCTCTCGGCGCGGGCGGCGTCAAGGCCCTCTCTGTCGTTGGACTTGTGGCCTACGGCCTCAGCTCGGGAGCTTGGGTCACGCTCGTGTCTGCGTCTTGCGCGGCGATCTCGCGCCGCCGCACCGGAGCCAGGATCGGGCTGCTCTGGACTGTGGTCAGCCTGCCCATCCTCCCCGGTCCTGTGCTCTGCTCCGTCCTCCTTGAGAAGAGCAAGGCGGGCATGATCGCCTTCTGTGCGGCCACCTTCATCCTTGGCAGCGCTGTCACTTCCGTTCCCGCCCTCAGGCGCCGGATCAGGAAGCACAGGCGCGACGTCGAGGAGAGGGCGGCGGCGGAGAAGGCCGAGAAGCCCCACGAGGAGGGAGAGGAGGAGAAGCACGAGGAGGAGCAGCACGAGCACCGCGAGCAGGCGTAAGTGAACACTGTGTGAGTTGAACCAAAAGTAAGCACTGTATCTTTGTACTATTACTCCAAGGGTTAATTGAGACCGTCACCATGAACTTGAATGCATTATCTGTTGTTACAAACACTGTTGTTTCACTCACTCACGACTCCCTGATGGACACGATTTGCCGGTTCTTGTCCAACTGCACGCGCACGTCGCCAGACGCATCCCAGCACTCGTACACGGGCATGTACCGGTCCACGAAAGCCCTCACCTCGTCCTCAGTCATGCCGCTCCCTCTCTCCTGGATGAGTTTCTCCTCCTGTTCAATCCGCCATTCGTACACCCATTCCCGCGGTGCGTCCAGCGTCACTCTCCGGTCGACCTTCTTGTCTAGCACAGCCTCGAGTTCCCGGAACCCTTCATTGATCTGCTCAAGCGAGGCGAAGGGATGGCGGCTCGATATTGGCGCGGTAGGGTGTCTTTCGGCAAGCAATGAAGTTTCAGCAGGGGAGGTGTTGATGCACCATCCCTCCAACAGGAAGAGGTCGAGCGGTTCGGACAGTTGAGTCGGAGAGCCTCGATCACCGAATCCAGAGTGTGCCGACTTGTCGAACGAGGGCAGGTCAACTGCCTGCCCGGAGCGGATGGATGAGAGCACCGATGAGAGGAGGGGTATGTCATGTGTACCAGGGAGACCGCGGCCTTGCAAGAGGGCATTGTCTGGAGTCGCAGCTGCGACGGCTTTCAGACCGGAGTAAGGAAGGTAGAAGTCTGTCGTCAGCTGAGCCGCGGTCCCGGAAGCTGGCATTTCCACTTCATACTACTCCCCATACTTAGTGCAAAGTATGAGAGAAGTATACAGTGAGAGCGGGAAGGTCTCACTCACCGTCCAGACTCGCCGCGGCACAGCGCACACCTTCCTTCCGCTTCAGCTCGACTAGCGCCTTCACGAGCGCACTCTTCCCCGAGCCCTGGGGACCTTGCAGCGTCACAATGCCAGAGGTGAAGTACGGCGCGAGACGGCGCGCCTTGGCTGCGATCTGCTCGGCGGCGGTGCTCATCGTTCCTTCATTCGGTTGGGGTTGAGTGGGCGACGGAGAGCTGGGGGACGTCATGACGAGCTCGTGTGGAGGCGACTGGTGGAGGTGGAGGTGCAGGCCAGGCGAGCGTGGGAGAGCAACGGGCTGGGCGTGAGCAGGGAGACACGGCAACCAGAGCCGTAGCCGTCGTGCCTTTCTTCCTCCCCTCGTCAGCACCGATCTCTGCAGGTAGCAGCTGATGCTATTGACGTTCATTACTGTCATCAATGCACAGCCCTCGAGAATCGATATAGCTGGACAGACGGTCAGCTCGTCCGTGCCAGTCGATCAGCGGGCAGACCGCGTGCCTGCCCGTCCAGTCCAGCCTCGCCCTGGGACTCGTTGTTCCCGAGAGCGTGTATCCTGAAGCCTGAGGAGTGCGTATAGCCCTCTCCTCCCTCTCCGCCTGTAGAGTCTGCACCGACTTCTGCACTGCTGCTGCACCGCTGAACGTCTCTGCACCGACACAGGTATGCGGCTGGAATGGATTCCTGCACCTGATGCGGGCACCTGAACTCCGAAGAATCCTGGTATTCCTGTGATTTATCCAACTCTGCTCTTCATGCATAACGATACAAGGCGGATGTCGACACCGGTCCGGCGACGTACCTCTGTTTCCCGATGAAATGTCACTGTCCTCAGTGGCCGGTGGCGTTACGGTCGCGCCGTTGAGAGCTGTCACTTAAGACCCACTGCGTGTGTGTCCAGAGACAGACGCAGAGAACAAGTGAACATGTGAACGCTAGATCCCGGCGCAGACATGCGCCTTGCGAGTGTGAGAGCTGACATTGGCGTTGAGGTGGACGCCTGCGCAACGGACACCTCTGGACGGAAGCTTCAGACTCAGCTGCGCCGGTACCGTTTCCAGCAGTAGCTTCCGAGGCAGCTACCGTAGCTGAACAACGCTCGGTCTGTCAGATGAGCTTTTGCTGGAGCGTTGCTGGGCTTCGATGAGAAAGTGCGAAGGAAGCTGCAGAGCAACGCGCAACGCGTCCTGGGCGAGGGACGGAGAGTCGTACTCCATGTTGTTCCGGGAACCGCGACTGTTCCACGCAGAGTCCTGTTAGTCTGTTCGGAACAAGCTGGCGTGGATCAATCTGTGTCTTCTTCGGTGAGCTAACATTGCTTCGAATTCGCCGCTACACGCCGCACACGCCGCATACGTCCTCGGACGCCCGGCGCCTGGCGGATAGGGGAAGTGTGTTTACGGCTTCGAGAAGTGTGCGGTGTGCAATGTGAGAGCGGTGAGGCGGTCGATCACTGCGCGCTAGCCCAAGCAAGGTCTCGCTTCAGGTGTCTGGTTAAGCTCGGCCCAGCCGTCGTTCCGAACGCCCCGGCTTCGCGACGTTACACGCCGGACGCGACGGAGACTCGATCAAGGTTGAGAGACGGTGAAGCCAAGCCTGTGCTCGCGTCGACGGGGGTACCAAAATGGACACGGATGACGGCATTGCAGATGAGGGCAGTACAGCAAGTGTCGAAGATGCAGCTGCGATGCGTGCGCCCAGGTGAGTCCAGGCACGATCCGGAGTAACCCTCTGGAGGTGTTTTGGGTTGCATCCCCTGGCACTGAGGCCCTGCATTTCCCGAGTTTCCTGAATTTCCCCCTGGTGGCCCTGGTGTTTGGAATGCAGTCCACTGCAACTGCTGCTCTTTCGCGTCTTGCAGCTCGCAGATGGTGGTGTTACAGTCCTGCTGTGGTGCAGTTGCTCGCGACTGGCGTGGGCGGGCGACAATTACACTCCTGGCGTCACAGGCTGCAGACATGCTGGCCCTCTCGATGCCATCACCGGCACACGAAAATCTCCCCTTCCATCTAGCACAAACTCAGGCTGACGCAAGGTAGACAAGGCAGGCCGTGATATATACCCACGCCCCGACCTTGCCTCACCGCTCTTCTCGCTGTCCTCGCTCTCTGTATCGTCACTTCTTCCAGACTTCAGCCTAACACCTGGCTGCACACACGCCTTAGCATCATCGCCCCGCCCTTCTCCGGCCCCGACTACGCACCCGTGGCACGCTCTCGATATCGACGACAAAACATTATAAACCCCGCCTCAACGTCCCTTGAATCCCCTCTTCCCACCAAAACAGCCATGCTTGCCACGGCACTTCTCGCTCTTGCGAGCTCGGCGGCTGCCTCGCCGCTCGACATGTCCAAGCGTGGTCCCGAACGCTCCCTCGGCTGGAAGCTCCAAGTACGTCCTGTGTTCTCATCTCGAACTCCACTCTGACATGTAGACAACATACCAGGGTGACAACTGGTACTCAACGTGGAACTTTGAGACCTTCGACGACCCGACGCGAGGCAAAACCAAGTGAGTCCTACCTCCATCTCCTCCTTCCTTCGGGGATCGTCGATGTGTGTAGTGTGCTCCCCCTCTGCGTTGCGCTGGCAACACATAGCCAAAGTTGGGTGCCAAAACCCAGCTGTCCCGGGAAGTTCAGGCCCGGTTCCTGGCACCTTGCTTGCACCTGGGCGGAGGATTTGGCCGGCTGCGTTTAGGTTCGCGCCGACACGCACACCGAGCGTGCAGTGACATCTCTTCCGCACCCGGTCGGATCGGCCGGGTCGTGTACGTGATGCGTGCATGCGTGCATGCGTGCATGCCAGAGGGTGGTTCGGACGCGAGTCACTCATGCGCATCTGGGCGTCCTGTTTGCATCGCATCTGTGCGAGATTCGGACACATGTGCATGCCGCCCTTGCCTTCTTTCCTTCGAAAGCTGCGCCCTTTTCCGGCTCCCCGCATCATCCGCAAGCCCGCAGGAGTCCGCGCGCGTCATGGGTGTGTGCATGCTTCGTGGGGAGCTTCTGTCGGATTCCCGCGATTCCACGTTAGCCATGTCCCTCTGCCCCGCTGCTCCAGCCGCGAGCACGTTTGAGGGATCCACGGCATTGTCCGCAGCGGATGGCGCGGAAGCAGGTGACGGGCCCGGGCCGGCGCGTTAGCATGCGGCGACCTGAGACGGGGCCAGAGGGGGCAGCATCGCATTTCAGTGGTCTCAAACAATTCGGCGAAAGGACTAGTGCCAGCGTAGATCCTGCCACTCCCCTTCTGCATGCCGTTAGTTTCGGAACCCGGTGGCCGGGACCACATCCTGTTGTTCGGTCACTCTCTGCACTTGCACCTCCCTTGCCGTTTTGGCGTTTCACCACCACCACCAGTCTACTGCAGCTACTGCATCGCAGAACCGGAAGCATGCTGACGGCAGCTACGTCAACTTGGACGAGGCGCGTTCGAAGAATCTGACATGGGTCGACGACCAGGGCCGCTTCGGCATGAAGGCGGACCACTGGAGCAAGCCTGCGCGTGACCAGGGGCGAGGGAGGGACAGTATCCGTATCCAGTCGCACGAGCGGTTCTTCGACTCGCTCCTCGTGCTGGACCTAGTCCACATGCCGACGGGGTGCGGCACGTGGCCTGCTTTCTGGACGATCGGCACTGGTGAATGGCCAACGGGCGGCGAGATCGACATCATCGAGGGCACGAACGACCAGGGCAACAACCAGTACACGGTGCACACGACTACGGGCTGCAAGATCCCAAAGAAGAACAATGACGACCTGTCCGGCAACAACGAGGCTTTCACTGGCGAGGCGCGTGCGCTCGACTGCTCCCCTGTGGCCGGGTGCAGTGTCGACGGCTCGGACCCGGACGGCACCACCTTTGGCCCGGGGCTGAACAAGGCCGGTGGCGGGTTCCTCGTCACGCGCATCAAGCAGTCTGCGGGCATCAGCATGTGGTGGTTCCCGCGCAGCAAGGGGATTCCCTCCGTCCTGACCGAGGGCAAGGACCAGGTGGACGAGAAGGAGCTCGGCATGCGTATCGCCCACTTCCCCGCTAGCGACCAGTGCGACCTCGAGAAGAGTCTGACGGAGCAGCAGCTCATCTTCAACCTTGCCATGTGTGGCGGATGGTGCGCCAGCAGGTACCAGGGTGCAGGACACTGTCAGGCCAAGTACCCCGGTAAGAGCTGGGAGGACGTCATCTACGACCACCCCGAGGAGTTCAACGAGGCGTACTGGCTCATCAACAGTCTCAAGGTGTTCCAGCCTTGTGATGAGTGTGGGTCTGGACCGGACACTGTCCCGCCTCCCGCTTCGTCTAGCGCTCAGCAGTCTTCCGCGTCCCCGTCTCCCTCGCAGTCGAGCTCTGAGTCTCCTTCGCCTTCGCCGACGCCTGAGTCGAGCTCCGATTCGCCTTCGCCCTCGCCCACCCCCGAGTCGAGCTCCGAGTCGCCTTCCCCGTTTCCCTCCCCTGAGTCCTCTTCCAGCGAGCAGACTCAGCCCTCTTCAACTATGGAGGAGGTCCAGCCTTCGACTTCGACCGAGGACACGTCCACGCAGACCCTCAGCGTCGGCGAGACGGTCACCATGGACGGCAAGCCGTGGACGTCCACCTGGTCAACTGCTTGGACGTCTGCCTGGACCTCGGCTTGGACGAGCACGTACACTGTCCCTGCCGCTCTGCCGACGGACTGGAAAGGCCACTTCAACGGCGGCATCTATCTCCCCGGTGAGGGCGGCAACGGCGACGGCGAAGCTGGAGCCGGAGACGACGGCGCTGCCCGTGAGAAGAACGAGTTCCAGTGCCTCGGCCAGCACCAGATGCCGGCCGACGATGCGTGGGACGAGGCGTACGAGCGCTGGGCGGACGAGTACCAGTGGCATTACCACTCGCAGGGCAACCGCCGCTGGAAGCATAAGGTGCTCCGCGGTAACGCGAGCGGCGCGAGCGGAGCAAGCGACGCTCAATCGGACGAGTCTGGCAAACAGGAGGTGCAGGCTGAGCCGGCCGCCGAGGCCGCCGAGCCTGTGAAGAGGGCTCAGCGCCATCGCCGCAGCTGGGCCTCGGGAAGCAGGAGGCACTAGACCCCCCACACGTGTTAAACACTGCGCGGCGCGCTCGACGACATACGACCTCTCATTACATAGAGACCAGTACACGGATATACTTCTACAGCGTAGAAACAGAGAACACTGTGACATAGACATAGCCAGATGGACAATTTAGGCACTCGCGCTGCACCCTGCGCCCTGCAGCCTAGCACCTGCGTGCATGCATGTGCATAACGCGCAATGCGCAATTCCGGTTCGAGCGGAGTGTTGACGGCGCATGACCGCGACGCGAATCGAACCTGCTGACAACATGGTTGGCTCCGAGCACAAGGCACGAGGAACGCGGCCCTCAGCGCGGCCCTCGGCACGCCCGGCACGGCGCTCCGATAACTGCTTATCGCGATCTGCAATCTGCAAGCAATCGTTGCATTACAAGAGGGTAAACGTTTATACAACGTGAAGTCGTTAAATATTCTATGCACCTTCACCCCATTATGCCTGCGCCGCCTTCTTCCCGTTCTCACCGGCCGTGCCCGACGCACCCGCGCCGGCAGCAGCAGCGACGGCAGCGAGCGCCTCGGCATCGCACCGCCTCCAATGGGCCACGACCAGCTCCCTCGCCGCGTCTAGGTCAAAACAAGCGCGCCGGCTCGTGTTGCCCAGCAGATTCATGACGACCTCGCGAGCGGGATCTGTGCGCGCCAGCTGGCATCCGGCGAGCACGACGGGCCACGCGAGCCACACCACGCTCCCGAACGTGCTGACTGCCTCGACGGCGAGTTCGAGGACTGCCTTCGCGGCGGCTTGGACTCGGCGGTCGGAGGCGGGACAGTTGAACACGTCGCGGATCAGGCGGATCGTGAGGGCATGTCGGTGTGCGGCGTTGCCGTACGCCGTGCGCTGGTGCCAGGGGGAGAACTTGGCGCTCTCGTCCCAGACCTTGAGCTCGGCCATGAGACTGTCCGCTTCCGCTTCGAGGCTCTCCTCGCCGCCCCCTCCACTCTGAGCACCGTCCTTGGCCCCGTCCGGCTTTTCCCCGACTCCAGAGCCGACGCCCGCCCCTGCACCGGCAGCAGAATCTCGACTCCCCGGCCGCTCCGCCGTCGGTGACTCAGCCTGGCCGCCGCGGACATGCGCAACGAGCGTGCTCGTCTTGGCGATGAGATCGACGAGCGTCCGCGACACACCGAAACCGCGCTCGACGCTCTCCCACTCCTCGTCGGTCGCACTCCATGCCGCTGCATCAAAGAAGACGGCTGCAAATGCCCGGTCCCGCCCCGCCTTTAGAAGCATCGGCTCCCCACTCCCTGCTATCTCGGCCATGCACCCGAGGACGTCGCGCACGGCTAGCTGTTCGAGCACGAATCGCCGGATGCTCAGCTGGTCCTTCGGCGCTGTTGACAATAGGTGGGCGGCACCGCCCAGGTCGGTGAGGAGACCGACAACGTCCCGAAGCAGTGGGGACCATGCTGAGTCTGCGGAGAGGGCACTGGCGACACAGAGACCGAGCAGAGACCCGAGAATGAGGTCGAGCTCCACGCCGGATGGTGGAGTCGAGGATGTGTTGAGGGAGGAACGAACGAGGCCTAGGATTGTTGGCCGCGCGAGTGCTATGATCTTGCCCGCGCCTAACGAGTCGAGCGGGTCGGAGAGGTAGTGCAGGTGTACTGATCCGATAGCAAGGAGGGCTGCACGCAGCGCGTCGCCGGCTGGCGATTCCCTGTGGTGTCAGTGCGGCTGCCCCTGTGTCTCATCCGTGCCTCGGACCAAAGCTTCACTTCGGCCCTCGGACTAGTCCTCGCCGGCCGATCGGCCGCATCCTCAGCATCATGCCTCGGCTCCGCCTCGGAGCCTCGGTCAACTCACCCCGGGAGATGGACAAACGCCAGCGGCGCAAGCAAGCTGACCCACGGGTTCCAGGTGCGTTTCGGATCTGGATCGTCCCTCGCGAGCCCGAGCGGCGCAGTGTGGTGCACAAAGTGGCGGAAGATGAGCCTCTCGTCAACCTGCGGAAAGTACGGGGCGAGAAAGGCCGCGTCCGTCATCAACCCCGCCCTCAGTCGTCGCGGCATCATCCTCTCCCCCATCCCCTTCAGCCCTTTCAAGCCTTGCATGCCCGTCATGGTCCCCGCGATCCCGGCCGGACCCGTGTCGTACCCCCGATCTCGGGGGAGTTTCGGCAACGTCGCTGCGAAAGCTTGCAAGGCGTGGATCGGCACGCGCAACGTCCGCTTCGCATCCTCTGTCAACGGCGGCGGTGGGGCGGGAGGTGCTGCTGGCGGAGAGGAGGCCGGCTTCGAGTCCGACACGAGGTGAAGCTTCATCTTGCGTGGCCTGTTCTTGCGCCTTATCACGGGGTCTTCGGGCGGCCACTCGCACCCCCTTCCGCTGTACTCGCATTTGATGCAGATGGGCGTGCGCTCGTCACACTTGACCTTGCGCTTGCGGCAGGTGTAGCACCCATTGCGCGAGCGCTGGACGGGCCGCGAACCCGATGCCGAGCCAGAGGCGGTGGGCGTCCCGCCCGCCGAGATGGAGGGGCCTGCTGGGGATGCTGGTGTCGCCGACGCAGTTGCGCTCGGATGTCGCGGGTGCGTGATCGGGCGGGCGTAGGGGTTCATCTCGCGGTGTCCGTTGTGCGTGTGTGCGTGCGAGGCAAAGGTCGTATGTGAGTGTCCGGCGTGACCGTTCCTCCCCCCTCGCTGCAGCAGCGGTAAGAGGGCAGATAACGGTGCGCCATAGCTCGGGTTCGTCGGACGGCGGTGCATGGCGGCGCTGGCAGAGGAGGCAGGCGAGGAAGCCGAGGCCGAGCCCGGCGCCGAAGCCGAGTGTGTCGGATGCGCGCGATCGGGATTGTCGAAGCGGTCATGACGCTCTCGCTCTGCGCGTTCTGCTCGCTCTGCGGCGCGTTCCACTCGTTCTGGGAGACGCGGGGCGAAGCCGAGGTGGCTTGGCCCGGCGTGCGGGAGGTCGTGCCCGCGGCCGATCGTCATTGTCGTGCCGCGCTGGCTTTTCGGAGAGCGAGAGGTGTCGCACGGTGGAGAGGATGTGGTGCGACTAGGAGGGTGTTGTGCAAGAGTGCAATGCGTTGAGTGCCGAGCGAGGCAAGCATGCACCGAACACCTGCTTGCAGCAGTGGACCAAACGACCCGCGCCGTAAGAGCGGGTGGATGGAATAGCCTGCACATAGCCGGGTAGCGTGCGCACTGGAAATAGCCGAGCCCCTGTCTCCCCCCTCTCTTCTTCAAGATGCTCCGGCCCCGGCACCCCTCGGCAAGACTCTCTCGCACCTCGCAGCCCTTCTTCGCATGCATCCCCCCTCCTCTCCGCTCACCGCCGCGCGGACCACCTCTGCGCCGCTCGTCCATTGTTCCGCTGAAAGCATAATCTACAATGGCGTCGACGGCGCTGCACACAAGCAGTGATGGCGACGCCCGCCTGTTCCAAAACTCTGTCGAGCAGGCGAAAAACGGTCAATTGCGCGTATCGCGGGTGGGGGACTAAGGGTGATAGGGTGATACCCCACGCGTCTCGCATGCTCTCTCTCTCTCTCTCTCTCGCATTACACGCGCAGACCTCGTCTGCTTCACATCGCGCTCGTCACCCATCACGCCTCCCCCGCCTCCAAAGCCGCCACGGGGGAAGAGGGGGCGGGGGAACAAGCGCCCCCCGCACGATCGTCTGGGGTGTCGGTAGTGGGGAGTCTGGGGCCACCAGACCACTAGATAGCACGTCCGAGCTTGTAGCTCGCAAGGTTGTGATGGCTTGCTGGCGTTTGTCGGTCTTTCTCAGTAGTGGAGAGGAGCGGGGGACACGGCCTGTGCACACCACCCCCGGCTACCCCAGCGGTCTAAGCACAAAACATCGGCGTATATCCAGCCGCTAGACCGTCTTTGGCGAGCACACCTAGCACACACCTAGCATCGATCGTGCATGTGCCGGTTCTGACGCACGCCACTTGTTTTATGATCAGCGTCCTAGCATCCTAGGCTCAGTGCCAAGAGGGCGGCGGAATGCCCCTTGCCCTCTGGGCTGCCCAGGCTGTCCGGGCTGGTTGGGCTGAGACCAGGCGTTTGCGCGCGCTTTTAGCGAGCCCCCTCATGTTCCTCAGGCCGGCTCACGATGCCGGGGTTCTTCACATGCCCAGCCAGATGGCGCGGGCTGGTGGGCGGGGGCGGAGGCGGCGGAGAGCGCTACCGATCGTCCAGTTCTTCAAAACAAACACAGTAAGCTAAGTTGTCCCAGCGTATCACCGTGTCACCGTTGTCACGCTCCGAGGATGGAGTGGGCCAGGGTGAGTCCGCGCAGTCCTCCGCGCGGAGAGCAAACTGTAATCCTGCACCGTTGAATGCAACGATGATGGCGATGACGAGATTCCCACAGCCTTTGCGACCGATCACCGCTGCTATGCTGGTCTGGGGCTCCGTCGGCGGTCGGGAAACTCGGCTTGGGCGCATTCATAAACATTCGCTCGGTAATCTCGCACGCACGGTGCGGTCCGTGGGGAAATCACATCCACCCTCGCCTATACGCATCATGACGTTGTGCTGCATTTCATGGCATATTCATACGTACAACCTTGCTTCTCTCACTCCTATGAATGCTATTCTGGCTTTTCATTATTGTTTACTTCTGAGCCTTGTTCAGCGCATCGATCGCGACGCCAGTCAGCTTGAGCGCCTTCTCCTCGTGGTGCCTGGGCAGGAGCAGCTGGAGGCCGACCGGCATGCCCTCGAGACGCTTCGTGTCGTACTGCTTCCAGAGCCTCTCCTCGTCGGCATTGCGCCAGTCGGTCGGCATCTGCTTGATCTCGTCGTCGGCGCGCGAGAAGCCAGCACGGTACGCGACGCCGCAGAAGTCGGCCACGTTCCAGAGCATGGTGTAGTTGGCGCCGATGACAAAGTCGAGCTTGGGGCTAGCGGGGGCCGGGTACACGCCGCCAATGACGCAGTCGATCGGCCGGCCGGTGCCGGTGCGCTTGCGGGTCGCGTCCCAGTCCTCCATGAACTTGCGCAGGTAGTTGGAGCGGTTCAGCTGGCGCTCCCACAGCTGCGTGATTGTTGGCGGCGTGTCCTTGAGCGCCAGGTAGCGCTCCTCGAACATCTCCAAGTCCTTGGGCCACGGCTCGGGGATGGGAGCGTCAACGACCTGCTTGCGCATGAGGAAGCCGCCGTCGCCGAGCAGCAGCGCCCACGTCGTCGCGCGTCCGGTCGCAACGTCGTACGGCACGTACTCGAGCACCTCGTGTCCGGCGGCGATGAGGGCGCGCGGGCGCGCGCCTGCTCCTCGAGCACACGCTTGACGCACGGCGTGGGCCGCGTGATCCCGTCGTCCATGATGATGCCGAAACAAAGCTTCTCGGGCAGCTTCTCCTCGCGGAAGGGGATGGGCCACGTCCACGGGTCGCGCTCCCACTGCTTGTCCTCGAGGATGGCGCGGGTGAAGAGCTCGAGCGAGCTAAAGTCGGGGCTCATCGGGCCGTTCACAGCCTTGATCGTCTCCTGGCCTGGCTGGCCGGAGCGCGCACCGTGAGAGCTGAAACGGCCATAGGCCGGCTTCAGGCCGTAGATGCCACAGATCGCGGCGGGGATACGGATGGACCCGCCAATGTCGCTGCCGATGCCGAGGGGAGAGCCGCGGAGAGCGAGCAGAGCGCCCTCGCCGCCCGACGAGCCGCCGGCACCGAACTCGGTGTTGTACGGGTTGCCGGTGTGGCCCCAGACATTGTTGTACGAGTCAGCCATGAGCATGGCGGTGGGCACGTTGGTCTTGCAGTAGAAGACGGCACCGGCGCGGCGCAGCGACACAACGCTGTCGGCGTCCTCGGTCGCGGGGTTGCCGCACTGGTTGACGAAGCCGACACTGCTGTCGTACCCGATGTAACCGATGTTGTCCTTGAGCGAGATCGGGAGACCGTGCAGCATACCCCGCGGCTTGCCGGTGCGCGCGTACTCCTCGTCGATGGCGCGGGCGGCGGCAATGCCCTCGTCGAAGAAGATCTCCGTCAGGCAGTTCGTCAGCTGCTGCGCGATCGCGGCGCGCTTGCAGAACGCAGTCGTCACCTCCTCAGAGGTGTACTTCTTGTCGACCATGGCCTGGACGAGGTCCTTGGCGCAGGACTCAGTGATCTCGATCTCGCGGTCGGAGAGGATGCCGCACGTGCGCGGCACGTCCATCACGTTGGTGCCCTTGGGCAGCTCCTTGAGCCTCCACTCGGCGGGAATGCGTTTCTCGCGCTCCGCCTGCTTCGCGTCACGGACTGTCTCCCAGGTCTTGGCCACTGTCATGGTGAGTTGGGTGATAATGAAAGTAGTGTGCGGGGAAACGTTTCAGCGCAGCCGAGCACCAGGTATATAGAGTGTCCGCCGGAGATGTAATATGCGCATTCCCGCTCCACCATGTCCGCGATTCTCTACATGCCCACATGATAGTGCGTGCCCACATTGGACAAGCTCAGCGAGCTGACTGCGGTTACGTACCTGGGCCGCGGGCCCACCGGTCGTCTCCGGCTGCTGATCTGCACAAGTACGAGATCTCGCAATGCAATCGCGGCATGAGCACCCAGTAAGACGGTGGGCAATCGTGTCAGCAAGTTATCGGGTTAGTCCGAGGTTCTGGCGCCGCGTGGCGTTCGGAGGACGGCATCTTCACAAATCGGTATCATCGACGGAGGTGGTCTCCTTGTCCGCTTTCGATCGTTTGGTTCACCCGCTCTTCCAGATCTTGCTTTCGGCGACATCTGCAAGTCGTATCGGGCCACGCGAGCATGGGACATCAATACACCGCGCACCGAACCCACCGCGTCGTATCCTGAGCGGTGCCCGACGGCGTGAGATGTGAACTCCGCGAGACGCCAGACATGAGCAGAGCGACGGAGGTCGGGGTTCTAAATAGAAAGCGCCAGGAATAGAAACCCCACAGGACCACCCCAGGACGCCGTGCGGAGCACAGTGTCCCGTCCAAGGTGGCCCACGCGTGCTGCGCCGCGGCATTCGTCGTGCACTATGCTCCCCGCTCCTCGGTTCCCAGGGTCGGGGTTGCCCGGCGCCGTCAGCGCACGTACCTACCTACCTACCTACCTACGCGTATAAACTGCACGCCGCCTGACATTTCCCCGCCCTTGCTCGGAGCAATCTGTTCTAAACTAGATTCAGTGCCATGGTGACGCAGAAAGCGGAGCCGTTGCGGCGTCCACGGCGTCGGCAGGGCCGTGACTCCACCAGACCGTCAGTAGGGGATGTGACAAGGCTGAGAAGGAGGGGACTGATGTGCCGGCCAGGCAGGTCTTTCTCGGTGTACTCGGTACGCCTTGCGATCAGGCGGGTTGCGCCGGCATGCTGGAAGGAACACCTGACCAGGGTCAAGAGCAGGAGGAGAGTTGAGTGAGTACCCTCGACCCTCAGTAGTTCTCACATCCGCAGCCTTCTTGTTCGGTTCTTTCCCTGGCAATTATCTATTTCTGCCGAGGCACATCATACCTATCCCGTGCCCGTGTTCTAACAATGGTCCGGGCTGATGTCACGATGGACAGGTCGCCGGTGCGGGGTCTCCGTTGAGGTTTTCTTTTGAACGCCGCAGAAAAGGCGGCCCGGACGCACCCCGGACGCGTTTCGGAAGTCCCGGACCTTCTTTCTGAGTGAATGGCACAAGAGAGCCAAGACGCGATCACTGAGACATAGCATCTGTGGACGGGGGACGGGCGCAGCATGGGTTGAGCATTCCGCCGGGGGTGCAGATGGCTGTCTCTACGCTGGGGTAGTCTCTGGCTCCTCACCGAGCGGATCAAAACATAGCTCGAGGGAGGTTGTGCATTCCTGTCTCACGCGAGCTGGACAAGGTTAGAGTGTCTTGCACGCCATGTATGCGGAGCACTACCCGCCGCAGGCTGCCAGCCTCATGAGGCTGAAGGACAGTCAGAGCTTGTAGACGACGTCTCAAGTAGACGCCGAGGTGCGAGGCACCTCGTGCTTGACGAGCTAAGCGAGCAAGCCGCACATCTGGAAGCACGCTCGGCCCCGGCGTATCCTTTTCGGAACATATCTATTTGACCTCTATTTGACCTCATTGGAGGTCAAATGCCGGCGCTGTTGGGGCGGCCGGCGAGCTCGAGCGTGGCGTGGGCATTCGCCGTTACGAGTCCTAAGGTCAGTCCGCCGTGTATGCCGCAGAAAGGTCAGAGTGGGGATGCGGTAGAACTATGTACAGCACAACGTGAGCAAGAGCACACGAGCACGAGCGGGCGAGCAGACGTTGCTCCGCAGGTCGCGTGTGCAGAATGCACGACTGATCGTCAGCGGGCAGGTGACGGTTAGGAAGCTGGAGCCCCGCAGTCCACAACCTTTCCGGGATTTCTTGCTGCCAAGTTATCGATTGCAAGCACCGCTCAGTTGTTGGCGCCGTGAGGTCGAAGAGACTGGAAGATGAGATACAAAGAAGATGCATGAGTCGCAACGAACAAGGAAGACATCTGACTCGACTGGGGCGTTATCTCGGGTCCGAGCGCACGGTCCACCGATCGCAGATCGCTCGTGACTCAACCTCCACCTGCTTCTGATCTTCCTCCATCTCACCTTCCTTCAACCCACCTTCACTCTTCCATCTCAGCGGATGACCCAATTACGCATCGACGACATGTTTGGAGCACCTCGGCCACCTCCCTCCGAGACCCGTCCCAACGCCCGCGCAGACCGCAACGATCACAAAGCCAAGCCGCGCAATCCCAGCCCTCAACGCCCGCCCGAGAAGCTGGCCAAGGACAGCCCCCGCCGCGCCTCCAACCGCGCGCTGGCCGAGGAGAATGGCCGCCTCACAAAACGCGGCTACGACGTGGGCAACGTGCACGTCGACCTGCAAGCGTACGTGGCGCGGTGCAAGCGCCTGACGCGCAGCTACACCGTGGACGACACGGAGCGGATCCTCACCAAGCAGCGCGCGCTGCCGCACACCACAACAACAACCTTTGAAGTCTCAAGTGAGAGCTCCATGGCCGCGGCGCAGAGGCTCGCTGGTCATCGCACATCCACATCAACTTCTGGTGCCAGCTCCAGCGCATGCACAAGCGCACCATCAAATGGCCGTGTCTGCGTGCTCAACTTTGCCTCGGCGCGGCACGTCGGCGGGGGATACCTGACGGGCGCCAAGGCGCAGGAGGAAGACGTCTGCCGCGTCTCTGGTCTTTACTCTTCTCTGCTGTGCGCTCCCGACTTTTACGCCGCGCACAAGGCCCGCGGCGCCGAGAACCTACGCTACTCCCATCGCATGGTGTACTCGCCCGACGTGCCCGTGTTCCGGGACGCGGATAGGAAGAGCGCGAGCGGAGGCTCCGCAGGAGCCGCCGGAGCGTCAACCAGCGGATCAAGTCCAGCGAACGCCGCGAACGGCGCAGGCTCAAGCTCTCGAACGCCAACGCAGAGCACGACGAGCACGACGAGCGGCAACGCCCTCCTCCCGCGCCCGTACATGGTCGACATCCTAACCTCGCCCGCACCCAACGCGACGGCGCTGCGCCAAAACCTCCCCTCGGCCGCGAGCAATCTGGAGGGGATTCTGAAGGAACGCGCCGGCCGCATCCTCGCGCTCGCGCTGGAGCATGGGGCCGAGACAATCGTGCTGGGAGCGTGGGGGTGTGGCGTGTTCGGAAACGACCTGGGGACGGTCCTGGGCGTGTTCAAGGGATGGCTTGAGGGCGAGCTCGGGGGCAGGCTTGCCAAGGTCGTCTGGGCCATGAACGACGATAAGGGGGCAGGGAGGGCTCTACAGGCGTTCCCGAGCGCGACGCGGGTGTAGCTTTCCGTCCTCGTGCCAATCAGTTAGATCACCTCTGTGTAGAATATTTCCTAGAGCCAATAAAGCATCCATGTAAATAATGCGACCCTCCTTAACAGTCGCACGAGAAACGACGCCCAGTGCAAGAATATAGTATGATGCAAAGTGATACATAAAAGCAAAGCAATATCCTAAAAACACAACTGTGTGTCTACATCCCAACCGCTACCGCTTCCCGCGACCAGCGCGTGCGCGTTGACGTTCACCAGAGCGAAGTGACCTCGGTCCGCTGCCTCTTGAGTCCGCGCCAGTCATCGCGATCGGCGGCCGCGATGAGATTCCAGAGTGCAGGCTTGCGAACTTCCATGGGGCGCTCGGCTGCCCTTTCCCTCTCTACGGCGCGCTCGTGCTCGGCGCGTTCGGCGCGTTCGTGGCGCTCGGCACGCTCGGCGCGTTCGTGACGCTCCATCCTCTCCATGCGCTCCATCCTCTCCATCCTCTCCAGACGCTCGATCCGCTCGATCCTCTCCAGGCGCTCGGAATGAGCGTGGTGGTGCGGAGGCGGCGGAGGCGGCAGGGCGCGGGGCATCTCCTCCTCCTCCCTGGTGCTCCTGGCGCGCTTGGGCGTGTGTGGCCTAAAGCTGGCAGAGTAGGCAGGCGGGGGGGAGTGGTGCGCATAGTGGTGCGGGTCGCTGGGCGGGGAGCGCGCAAACGAGGACGGCCGCTTCAGGTGTCTGTACTCCTCCTCGCGCTCGTAGGCGTACTCCCTTGAACGCGGGGAGACGGGGGAGAGGGGCGGGAGCGACTCGCGCGGCTCGCGCGGCTCACGCTTGGTTTCGACGTGCATGTCGCGCTCGCGCATCTCGCGCATGTCTGCACCAGACTCGGCGCGCGACTCGTTCCGGTGCTCCCGGTGCTCGGACCGGGGGAGGGAGTCGCGACTCCCGCCCGAGACGAGGGAGGCGAGGCTGGTCCGGCGCTCGGACTGGGACATGCTCGGCGCGACACTCGGCGCGACGCTTGGCGCGACGCTCGGCGCATAGTCGCTCTCATTGGCACCTTCGTTGGCCTCGTCCTCCTCGATCTCGCGCACACTGTCCAGGAACGAGAGCACGTCGCCTCCGGTCCGGATGCCGTGCGCGTCCCACCAGTCTGCGCGCGTGATGCGCTCCAGCTTGGCAGTGGGCGCTTTGGGTAGCGGGGTCTGTGGTCTGTCAGCCGAGTTTCTAATTTCGGTGCCGGAGTGAGTGAGTGTCCATGCATGCCACAGGAACCTAGTCGCCACGCATCCGCATCAAGTGGTTGCGACGCACACGCAACGCGCAACGCGCAACGGACCATTGACCATGGCACATGGCCGATGCCCGAACCCAAGACCCAGGGTGGGGCCGGCGGGCGCCGGTGGCCAAGCACGTAGGCTGCAGCCAGTAGGAGACCGTGGCAAAGTCCGATCGGAGAACCCGGGGATGGGCCGGGTTTTCCGTGCGGCGCTTCTGCCTTTTGGACCCAGGCACCGACGTCTGCGGCAAATTCATGCGGCGAACCGGACGACCTAATGGCCCACGCTGTCTGCTTGCTTTGCTTACTGCGCAGGCTGGCTCTGCCTGCACTCAGATGCAGTGCAATGCAGCAGAATACGCATGCGTAACTTGCGTAACTTGTGCTCGGCAGACCAGACGCACAGGGGGAAAGCACCGCCCTGTTTCGAGCCCATTTCGAGCCTGCGGCATTGCAGTGCGGCGCGGTGCGGTGACTTGTGGCCCACGACTGGGACTGGAATAGAACACGCATGGACGTATCCGGAGATGCGCGAGGGGTGTTAACTCACATTGTCGGCGTGGCGCCTGACGAGCTCGGCGACGTCGGGGATCGCGAGCACCCACCACAGCGCGTTCTCGCACTGCTGCACGCGCGCCTCGGCCTTCTTGCCTAGGCCGGCGACGGGGCCGCGCCGCGCCTGCGGAGGGGGGTACTCGCACCCGAGGTTGAGCTTGGAGCAGAGGCCGCACGAGGGGCGCTTGTGGTCGCACTGAGCGTTAGCATGGGTCTTTGTTGCCACTGTTGTCCGTCGTGATGAACGCAAAGCTGATGGCGATGCGATGATGGTTGTGGCCATATCGCTTGCGGCTCCAGTCCAGAGCAGGGTTGTAACTCACCTTCCTCTTCTTGGAGATACACCTGAGACAAGCACGGGAGGACATGGTGTATGAAAGTGTGGAAGTGAAAGGTGGTGTCGAAGGAGGAGAAAAGTGGAACCGAGATGATGGTCTTTGGAGTGATATAGTGTTGTCTTGTGTCTTTGTAATGGGATGTCGTCGGTGGCCGGCGGTGAGTGTTGAGGGGTAAAGCGGGGGAGGGGGGCAGTGGTGGGCTGGGATTGAAAAGTCACCGATGGGGGCAGGTAGAGAGCAGTGGCCGGGACAATGATGGTCCGTTTTGACAGGCAGTGGATTTTTAATGGCGCGGGGGGGAGCTCAGAGCACAGGCTAGCACAGGCAGATGGGTACTTCAGGCAGACTAGTCCCAAGTTAGGTTCGGTGTTGGGAGGGATGCTGTATATCCTCTTTCCGCTGGATCCGCTGCTGGGCGTAAGCAGCCGGGGATAATATACGATACGCACACGGACCCGGCCCGCCCGGTCAGGCGCAGGGACAGGGACAGGGGGCATCCAGGGGAAACGGCGAAAGTGCGTACGGCTGATCCTGCATTGCTCAGGGCCGGTACATCTTTTCGCTTCACCATCGGTTCTTGCCGAGAACAGCCCGCACAACCGCACTCCTGCACTCCTGCTTACACAGCTCCGCGGCACGTATCGAGCAAGGGGACCATGTCACGCAGGTAGACAAACCTGTCCGTCTCTATGTGCTCGAATCAGCAAGCAACCGTGGCAGATATTCGGATTCCGATTCCATCAGCACCGTCTTGTGTGCGGACCACCGCGGCGGACGCCGACGCCTGGACCCCATCGCCCTCGCCGCACGCCCCGCACGAGCGCCGGAGCATACCACGAAGCATGCGTCATGCTGCAAAATACAGCACGCCCAGCAGCAAGCAAGCGCTCGCCTGCGTGCCGCGGGGTTCGCGGGGGAGAGACATCAGATGCAGGACGAGGGGCGCGGGCGAGCCGGCTGTCAGTGAGGAATGTCAGAAACGAATGCACAAATGCATTCGGAACGGGCGTAGCGGTGTGCTCCACTTGCTTCGTTTCGCGACGTCTCTTGACTACGGTGCTACTACGGACTACGGAACGCATCCACGACCCCGATGAAGCATTAGCGAACCACGGAGCAGCAAGCGACGTCGGCCGGCGGCTCCAGTCAACCCCCAGTGAGTGGGCTTGTTGCTCGGCGAGCTGCGCGGGTGGCGTCAGGAGTGGTCAGGACGTGTGCATGCATGGTGCATGGTAGCAGTGGTGGTGTGTATGAGCCATCGTGGGCCGGCAGATCTGGTCGGCTGGCTCGCTCTGTCGCTCGCTCGGGAGGTGAAAGTGGCTCCGCATGCAAGCACGCGTGATGGCAGTCGTCTGAGCAGAGTCTCCGGGCCGGATTGACTTTGCGCCGCTTGGCAGCCCAAGGGTGAGCCAAAGGGCTTGGCCGTAGTCATCCAGGTCATCCAGGGAGACTCGGCTCAGGGATTGGAGGGGGCCACTCCACATGCCTCTGGCCTCTGGCGGACTGCGTGGCGCCCAGAAATCACGAACCTCGCTTCCGTCGCTTACACTCTGCGCAGACGGTGCGCGGTGCGGGTCGACGTGTGGGTGCGGTTGGGTGCGGCACCACTGACACCAGGCGCAGATGGCCGACGGTTTAGTCGCCGTCCGCGTGCCCACGCGCCCACGCCAGATACACCTGCCCATGCACCCATCTTTGTCGCCCGACGGCCTGCCCAATCCCCCCTCGTCTTCTCGTCCAACTCGCACATCTCCGGATCCGCTCCGCACTCAAATCCTTCGCATCTCGCATCTCGGCGGACTCGGCGCCGGCCCCAACAGCGGAGCTGACCTGCTGGCGGCCAATACGCTGTGGCCACAACGCTGCCGTTGCCGCTATACGTCGATGTGCAGATCTGCAGATCCGGCGCCCGGGAAGCTAAGTATCGAGAGGTTGAAGATCTGCCTGCGCTCCCGTAAGCACGAAATGCGTAAGGCTGCGGCGCTGCGGCTGTGGTCAGATGGCTGCGGGGAAGCGCGGCAGTTGTGACAATGAGTCTGCGCACCTGCGCCGGGATCGGTAGATTGACTGCGCAGGCCCAGACACTTAGAAGATCTGCCCATTCCTCGATCTGATGGTTGGGTGTAACCGGGCCCAACGATGTTGCGGGAACCGAGCAAGGATCCGCTCTCGTCTGCTCGTTCGTCTGCTTGAAGCACAGTCACCATGGAGCTCGCTCCTGGCTCGCTACGCTCGAATCTTGACGATCGCAAGCGAAAAGTGCACAAGGGACTCGGTGCGTGCCCGGGTGTTGTGCCTGGGATGCACGCGGTACACGTCAGGTCCACCCAGGTACCAGCCAGGTACCAGCCAGGAAAACTCTGATCCACCCCGGGATATCGGCTCTCCTTTGGCTGGGCGTGCTGGGCAAACCCACGCCGCCCAGAGAAAGCGACACAGGGACACACAAAGGAGCTCTGCATCCGGCATTGACCCCGGCAAAAATCCAGGTTGAGACCCTTCGTAATGGGCCGAGCGTAAAGTGTCCGAGTGCATGCTATGCATGCAATGCACTTGATTGTGCCAATAATCCAATGAAGTTGCCGCAGGGCGCGCAGGGCGTGGGTCGCATTACTAAGATACCTAGCAGCTCAGTGCCAACGGAACCGCGATGCCTGCGCAAGCTCACTACGCACGCACGCGCCGAGCGTACCGAGATGCAAAGGTGCGGATGCACGTACCCCACTCTAATTCTGGATCCTGCCTCACTTTGCCCCGCTTTGCCGCTACGCTGTCTGAACGCGTGTGCATCGAGTAGCGTATAGTGGTGGGATGGCCTTCGGCCTCGTCTGGACTGGCAGCCTAACAGACCTACAGACCTACAGACCCACAGACTAACAGACTGACACCCCGCACGCTAAAGGGCCAGTCTCGGGATCCCCGAAGCACGCTACGGGGTTTCTAGCAGAGCTAGCAGAGCAGATCACACTAGCGGCGGAACGCTCGCTCACGGAACGCTCACGCAGTGTCTAGCGGCCAATCTGCTAGTGTGCTTTGTGTAGTGGGTTGCTGTGTCTGGTGACATGGTACGGGTCCGAACCGAGCGACTCGACTCTATACGACTATACACTACTATACACACGCTGTGCAGGAACCGATCGAGCCGACTTGGCACGCGTTGGCGCCCGCATCCGCTGGTGCTTAGCGCGATCTGGCAAGTGTCCGTGTCCGCCATGTTTTGTATATCGTCTCTAACATGATCTGCTTTGATCACCCAGTCGTTCTGGTTCTAATCGAGTTCGGTCTGCAATGCTCCGCATGCTCCGCAATTGGCATCTCCGAATCCCACCTTGGCCCGGCTTGGCCATGACTTGGCTCCGCTCCTCCGCTCGGCCTGGGGCTTGGGTTGTCACCATGAGCACAGTGTGAAAGTTGATCCGAGGCGGTGCGTCAAACGTATCAAACGTGGGCGCGTGTGGGCGGGCATGCTCCGTTCGGCTGATTGTCCCAGGCACATCCTTCCTGTCATCACAACTTGTCTGCATTGCCTCGTTTCACGCACTCGACAGCTGACAAGAGTTACTGACCAGCTGACCCGACTACTGTGCATATCTGTGCATATCTGTGCTTGGAGAGTGCGAAGTTGTCGTCTCGTGAGACCGAAACGCGCACATGATCTCGTTTCAGCAGGAGCAGGGATGAAACGATGCAGTGTTGCCTGGAACGATGCGGTGCTCCTGGCAAGGAACGATAGGAACGGTATTGGATTTTGGTACTTCGCCGATCGATCACGGCGGAGCAGCGGAGGGCCGGGAACGTGCGTGCTGAGTGTCTGCTGACCTGACCTCCGACGTACCTTTGCGCCGAGCCCCGAATTCGAACTCTGCAGAGGCCTGGACGCAGAGGCGGAGTCGGAGTGGCACCGCTCTTGCTTTTTCGTATGACGAGACCAGTCCTCTGGAACTCCCGAATCGCCTCCGTATCCATGAGTTCCCAAACATGGAACATGGCAGTGCAGCCGTGCAGCCGTGCAGCCGTGCTTCGTGTAGAAGGGACGGCTCCAGTGACGGATCTGGGCCGTCATGGGTGAGCATGTGACTGCCACTCGATCGTACAGTGTCGCCTTGGACGACAAGAGGCGGCGCAGCGTTCCGAACTCACTTGGAACAGCGCCGTCTGACGTCTGAGCAGCTCTGGCCCAGTACCTTGGCCCACGGGAGGACCCCGCAGCTGCAACACTTCTGCAGTTTACCTGTAGTTGCCTATGGTAACTGGGATGGCATCCAGTGGCATGCAGCAGCGCCACGTCCGATCAATAGACGACGGGACGCATGCAAAGGCACGAACCACGGTGGCCGGGGAGTACCTGGGGTCCACCTCCGTCACGTCGGGAGGCTTATGGCGGGGCTGTGCTGCACGCCTCTAGCGCCTCTAGTGCGTCGAGGTCCTCACACTTTGGCTGGGGTGTTCCGTCGGCCCGGACAAACGAGAGGCAGAAGAATGGACACCCTTGCACGGTCGACCTGTCAAGAGCGTTGGCGCTCGACGAGAACGCAGTCGCGCAGACTCGTTGCGACTCTTTGCGACTGCCGGCCGCTGTGGCACTGCTGCACCGCTGTTCTTGCCCGACAACTGTGTCAGCTTGCAGTGCTTGGGGGATGAAACGCGTGCTGACCTCCAACGTGGCAAATGTGCATCGCCTGGGATGGCGCTGCGAGAAAGTCGCCGGCCACTTTCTGCAAGGCTTGATTCCGAGATGCTGGGGGTTACTCGGCCGCGTCGCTGTCGTTGAGGCTTACCGGCAGCTCGATAGCAGGTTCAGCAGCCTTCGACTGGTCTCACCGCTCTCAGCGACCAGCTTCACTCGAGCACCCAGCTGTCATCGAGCCACGCACCAGCATGACCGAGTCTGAAGGTCAGCTTGGGGGTTATCGGGCGCATCAGCTTGGACAAACGCTACTCACACTTTAACCGCTCCGCTCCTGTCGCACCGTCTACGGATTCGCTGTGAGTCAGTTCTCTGTGAGGGCCCAGTGAACTACGACTCACTCTTTCGACAGACTGCCCAGCGCCCGTCACCGCCTAGCCTGGCTGCAAGTCAGCTTCGCCGTGAACGGATGTGACAGCTTTCGACTCATCCTCCCTCGACAGTCAGACTGCAATCGTACAAGTCGCGCTCAGGAGATACTGATCATTAGCTCAAGATCTTATGCCAAGAGCTGTGGTTCACCTCTCCGACCTATGGTTCTCAGAAGAACCAACAATGGCCTGCTATCAGCTTACCACCGAATACGCAAGCGAACCTTCCTCCCTATCAGTTATCACAGTCGACAGCTCTCTCCGTCACTCGCCGGCTGGTGGCGGCGCTGGCCGTCAGCTCTGGGCGAGCTGTGGGCACTACTCTTTGGACATTTGTTCCGAGACACAAGCTGTTCGTTAGCTTACGATAGCGATCCTCGCCCAGCTGAAACCCACAGAAACCCACAATAAAAGAATCATTCTCACGGAAGCGCCTCTCCAACGGCCACAATGTCAGTCAATGGCTGGTGATCAGCTGTCACAGAGGGTCGCCACAGCTACCGACTCACTAGTTGCACTCAGTCTTGACTGGTTCCGTTTTCGACGCTCTACGGCTCTTGCTCTTGCTGAGCGTCAGCTTGCCAGACGATGGGCTTAGCTGTGACTCACCCCTCCGGCTTTCCACTCAGCCCCCGTTGTCCACCCCGTTTGAGCTCTCTGGGCACTGACGGTCAGCTGTGCAACAGCTGCGGGCCAGGTGCGACTCACCGCCAAGTCCATGCCTCTGAAGCCTCTCTGGCATGCAAGGTTGCTCTGACGGTTAGCTCCACGAACTCGACCTCGAGCTGTGACTCACGTCTCATGCGTTGGAGCACACAGGGTTCAGAGCACGAGTGAGTCTGTCGTGGCAGCTGGTCAGGTTAAGCAGCTGTCGTCTCCGGCTTGAACATTCGGCGCCCAGGTGAGCGAGACTCTGCCTGTCAGCTGTCGACCCAAAGACGCTATAGCTTGGAACTCACCCGTGCGCACTCTGACACCCTCATCGCCCTTCCTGGTGTTGTGGGGGGGCCTCCGTATCGCTTTCGAGCCGGGGCTCTTGCAGCAAAAAATACTGTCTGTCAGCTGAGACACATCCGGAAGCTATAGCTTGATCCCACCCGCCAGTTTGTACGGGCCTCCTCGTGATCGGCCTCGTTGACGTGCTGCATGGCGTCATGGTCACGGTGTCGCCCAACGACTGCGATGCCATCCTGAGTCGAAAGCCGGTGATATCAATCGGCCCCAGCCACTGCCAACTCGTGGCGCTAGTACTGTGGTCAGCTTCTATCGATCTCGTATCGGAGCTCGGCCGCTCTGAAGACATTGCACGAGACAAAGAGAAGACTGTATCCAGCTCGGCGTGGTGAGGATTCCAGCTCACCATCCCAATGACGTGCGTTAGTGCTCGATGACCCCAGCGAACCGGTCACGAGCAACCTGTGGCACTGGGTCAGCTACACACGAAGCTCTGCGTAGCTCACCCCACCGAAACACTGGACAGCCGAGCAGTCGCTGAGTAAACTGTAGTCAGCTCAATGGCTGAGTGTCCGCAGCTCACCTGCCACAAGAATCCGCGATCAGCGAAAGCAAGTGTGACCTGGTGGTCAGCTGCAACAAGCTTCAACAAAGGGAACGGCACAGCTCATTATCATTTGCCTGTGGTTAGCTTCTATGCAGTCATTACACAGCTTAAGTTCCTCAGAGCAAAGTCAAACTGGATGTCAGCTTACACGTGGTTCTGAAGCTTGCCTCTGAGTCGCTACCCGACGGCCGATACGAAAGCTCCGAACAAACAGAGTCTGTCAAGCCTCTGGTTCTGGCGGTCAGCTCATAGAGGAGGCCTTTGCCAGCTCACCTCTCCATGCTTCTTCGGGAGAGACGGATTGCGCGGGAGGAGTTAGTAGAGTAAACTGTGATCAGCTTGCTGAGGCGCACTTCGCAGCTCACTTCAGCTGCAGTGCGACAAGGCGCTGGGTGGCTTCCTATCCTACAAGGAGCGGCGAAAGACTGTGGTGGCGCTGGTGGTCAGCTCAGCGTATGAAGTGGAGTAGCTGACCCCTGTAGCAATAGACTGCGCAGGACAGAGGGTAGCTAAGACTGTGTGGTGAGCTCATTGCCGCTCATCTGTTCGGTAGCTCACCTGCTGGGAGGATTTGCCTCTCTGTGCCCCTCACGAACCAGCCGCGAGCGCGTGGCACTGAGCGTCAGCTTCGAAGTATCTTGACGTTAGCTCACCGCCCTTCGAGAGACTGCGCTGAACAGAGAGCAAGCTGTATTCGGCTTAGCGAAGGGACCTTGCAGCCTACGTGCTTTGAGGAAGTGGGCACGCGACATCCACACAGCCCAGGCGATGCCACTTTGCTGCTGGTCAGCTGCGCAGAGAACTGGCCAAAGCTCACCCTCGACGAGTCAGGCCGGAGAAGAGAGTGTACTACGGTCAGCTCGTTGGGAGACGCTGGCAGTTCACCTCGAAGCAATGAGCACACTGCAGCCCCCAAGCCCAGCGGCACTGAGCGTTAGCTTCCATCCCCAAGCTGCGAAGCTCACCCCTTCGGAGAGACCTCGACGCAAGCGAGCAGACCGCAGTTAGCTCAGTAGGTGAAGTTGTCAGCTCACCTCAGAGGGTATAGGCATTCAATGACCACCGCAAACGCAGCCCTTTTGGATACGCGGCACTGAGAGTCAGCTTCAGGATGTACAGCATAGCAGCTCACCCTCTCTCGAGGGACTGCGCGGGCCTATAGAGTTGCCTGTCCTCAGCTCATGGTCTGACGTTCGTAGCTTAGCTCACCTTCTTCACTTGGCTCGAACACTCGATACCCGTCGTAAAATAGTCGTGAGTCCGTGTCACTGACCGTCAGCTTCGACGAAGACCTATGTAGCTCACCCCAGCATCACGAAAGTCCGCCAAGAACATAGCAGTCAGCTAACCCGCAGAGGACGCGCAGCTCACCTCCGGCTCTCGGTGGGCACCCGGTGGCCGCCACCGACCCCGCCGTGGCACTGAGTCCCCATCTACTCCCGATGATCATCAGCCCACACCTGATTCGATAGAGCTCCGTAATATCAGTGTGCACTGCTGTCAGCTCGACGTACAGCGGCGCACAACTCACCCAGGAACTGATAGGCGGCTCTATCCTGGCCCAGCCGAGGCGGACGTAGCACTGGTGGTCAGCTTTGCCGAGTGCGGCGTAGGAGCTCACCCCGCTCGAGACCTCGATGCGAGACAACAGAATAGAATGTTATCAGCCTCTATGCCGAGACACACAGCTCATCTCCACCCACTCCCCGTCGGCATTCGACTCCAACAGACGCAGCCGAGACTCTTCCTGTCCTGGAGGTCAGCTTCCATTACCGTCATGTCGAAGCTCACTTCCTCAAGGCACTTCACGTTGCCAAAGTACACCACAGCTGCAGTCAGCTGGCCTTTACAGGGTCTTCAGCTCACCTTCCCAGCACCTTCGTTCTGGGCGATTACTCACCCACCCTGTGAGACCAGGACCAGTTCCGTCGAGTGTGGCACTGCTGGGTCAGTCCTCAGGGCAAACTGTATATTGAGCTCAATTTCTCGACGATACGCTGGTCGAGTACTGTAGACTGCTGATCAGCTCATCGGTCCAAGCGCAGCAGCTCACCCGCCCAAACTCGTGTTACTCTCCAAGACGTCGCGACCGGCCGCTTTGACTACGCCGCGATGACTACGCCGCCATGACTACGTGGCTCTGTAGGTCAGCTTCACCCCAACCCTGTTCTGAGCTCACGTCCCCAAAGGCAGCACGCGTCGCCCCTCTCTACAGTTGCAGTCAGTTGGTCAGCAGCGGCGCATAGCCCATCTCCTGATCACCTCGTGCACTCGCTGCGATCAGACTGACGGTTCAGCTTAACTTCCACACAATTGTAGCTCACCCCCTCCCCCTCCCCGATGGAAAGTCCACTTGGCGTAAGAGGTCTGGCAGTCAGCTCATTATGAGGCAGCTCCTAGCTCACTCGCTAAGACATCGGCATTCAACTACTCCTCGCAGCCCGGCCGCCGCGCTTACGCTATACTGGAAGTCAGCTTCAAGCGTGTTCTTAGCTCACGCACAGACGAGTCAGCGCTCAGGTCCACCGCAGCTGTAGTCAGCTGGCATTTCCAGACTCGTCAGCTCACCCTGCTAGCACCTTTGTTTTGCGCGAGTACTCGACCCTCCCGGTCCCCCGGCCCGGCGCGGGACAGACGCGGGGTGGCACTGGTTGATCAGCTCCACGCATAACTTCGACGTAGCTTACCCGTTCTTCTCCGAAAGGGATCGACGAGGTTGTGCGAGAATACTGCAGTCAGCTAAGTCGCAGTGTCCACAGCTCACCTCATAACCCGGGCGGTAATCGACACTTGACAGGAGTACTAATGAAAGATGTGCGTGACGCTGGCGGTTAGCTTCAACCGACGTACCCATGGAGCTCACCCACTGCCGGACGACAGTCCTAGCCGAGTAAACTGTGGCCAACTCAGTGGTCGGACTTTTGGAGCTCACCATTCCTACCTTCCAGACGTATCGATAACTCCTCCGCTAGAGCTAGGACTGGCGCGTGACAACTGATTGTCAGCTTCATCCCACTGGATCTAAGCTCACCCACTGTCAAACGACAGCTGGCCGAAGAATGTAAACTGTAGTCAGCTCAGTGAACCAAGAATTCTAGCTCACCCCCGATACATCAGACTGCGCGTCACTCGACGAACCCATCCCTACCCCAGCCACATGAATTCCATAGCACTCGAGCCTGGAGGTCAGCTTCAACACCCCAAACGTCAAGCTCACCCCGTCCCCGCACTCCGCCCCAGTCTCGCACAAAAGCTGCAGTCAGCTCACCATTACAGACTCATCAGCTCACGTTTCGAGTATCCTTCCACTCGTGTCGACGACACTCTCGCTAGACAGTCTTTGACAGTGCGCGTGACACTGATGGTCAGCTTCGGACCGAAGAGAATCATAGCTCACCCATCGTTGGACACCCCCGAGTCCACCGCAGCTGTCGTCAGCTCACAGCTGGAAGGGACCCAGCTCACACTTCCAGGACCATCCCCCTTGCGCCGACACCCCCCCCCCACCTGGACCGAGGACAGACACGGCGGCGCTGGAGGTCAGCTTTTCATCAACGGATTATCGAAGCTCACCTCGCCCCCGAGTGTCCGCTGTCCGTAAACACGAGAACGCGAGAGCATCGTGAGAACATGAGAGCACGAGAACGCGAGAGCCAAGAACACTGGTCTCAGCTCGTCGTCTGGCAATCTACAGCTCACCTCCTCCATACCTCGGCGCTGTCGGTTCACCCCATGCCCCACTCTCCGGCCCAGAAGGCACGCGTACTGATGGTTCAGCTTACCAGGCCATGAGTACCTAGCTTACTTACCTCCTCTTACCTCCGCACTCCGCTGATGAGTGCCCGGAACGTCCGGAACAAGGATGTGGTATGTGGTCAATGAATCGTCAAATCGTGACCTCGTGAGCTGGTCGAGCGGGGGTGAGTGGACAATGACGAGGCAATGACGAGGCAACGGCAAGGGCGTGAGCATTGTGCTCCCGTTCAACGGGTGTTTGATCGGCGGACGCAGGGCGTGGGAGAGCATCAGCATGCTAGCAGGCCGCAATAATGTTCTCCCTCGCACTCCTCTTCCATTCACCCGATACGAGGGACAGCGCGCCTCATGGAAACTCTACACACATGCACATGCAAGGACTCTCTGTGTCTCTGTGTAGTCAGACGGGATGTTAGTGGGACAAAACTGTAATCAGTGAGAAAGACATTTAGAACGTTAGAGATGAAAGATAACCTCCCGGACGTCTTCTCGAGGCAAAAGTCAGGATACATATGGCAATTACGGTGTCGCGAGCGTCTCTGCGGCCGCTCAAACTTAACAGATGAACATGAGGTTCGTGTCGATCGGGTGCGAGGCCGAGAGCTGGGGTTTCTGATCGTAGCGGCCTGCGAGCTCGTCTCGGATGCTCCTCAGCAGCATCACGTAGCTCTGGCGCGGGTTCTTCGTTAAAGCCGCAATGAAGGCGTACGACATGGCGCCCGTACTGCGTCTTTGTGGTGTCAGCGTTGTCACAAAGGAAAGGAGAGCATGAGGGATGTGTAGGTGGGGCTGTGCGGAGTGGACGTCGGTGGGGTGAAAGCAATGGAGGCGGTGGAGGTGGTGATGAGTGAACGGAGTGAGAGGTCAACTTACCCAGCCTCTGTTGTGTCCGCGGAGGTCTGCGAGTCCTTGCACCCAGACCACATGACGACGTCTGCGGGCGACGTGCGCGTCTGCTTGGTGACCTCGCCAGCCTTGGAGTTGGATCCCATCAGGTTCTTGCCGACGCTCATGAGGCCGGATACGACCCCGCCAATGTCGCCGCGGAGGTACGACATGCCTGCGCCGAGCACGCCCTGCCCTGCCTCGGCGAGCAGGTTGGGTTCCTTGATCTTGCCCTCGGTCGAGTACACGTACGGCAGGTCGAGGCAGGTGGCTGAGTGGCACGAGTCGAAGATGGCCGTGAGACGGCATCCGGCGGGGAGGGGGCGGACAAGGCGCATGTGCACTGCTGTCAGCTCCTGCAGTCTTGCGCAACTTACACTCGTCGTCGACAATGTGGCCGGCCTGCTTAAAGTCGACAGGGTAGATGACCTCGTCGTACCCGTCGTCCTCGTCTCCGTCCTTGTCCTTGGTCTGGCCGCCGTGGCCCGAGTAGTGGAAGAAGAGCGCGTCGTTGGCACGCGCGCCCTGCACGAGCCACTGCATCGCCGCAATCATGTTGGCGCGCGTCGGGATCTGGCGCGGGTTCCGCGAGTCGTCCGTCAGCACCACCATGTCGTCGGGCTTGTACCCGTGGCGCTCGATCAGGAACTTTTGCACATTGTGCACGTCGTTGATGCACCCGCGCAGCTCGCCCGACTGGCCGCGGTAGTTGATGCCGATCAGGAGTGCCTTTCGCTTGCCAGTACCTGATTAAGCAATGTGTGAGGTCCATGCGCAAACGCGAATCCGTGTCAGCGCCTTGTTACACGTCGCCACTAGGCTACTCACACTGCGAGTACTGGAAGTACGGCTGCTGCTGCTGTCCGTGGTGGCCTTGGAACTGCGGGCCGTAGTGCTGGGTTCCAGACGGAGGGGCTGATGTTAGCTGCCATTACGAGCCGCGCAGCTTACGAGGAGGAGCGCCCTGGGGGGGCTGGTAGTGCTGCTGGGGCGGGCCGGACGGGGGCTGGTAGCCCGCGGCGGTCGGCTGGTAGTGGCTAGGCGGGGGAGCGCCGGTGGGAGGCGGGTAGTGCTGCTGCTGGTAGTTCTGAGGAGGGGGCGCCTGCTGGTACCCGCCCTGCTGGTAGCCTCCCTGCTGGAATCCACCTTGCTGGTATCCGCCCTGCTGGTATCCCCCGTAGCTGGATGGTCAGCGCTGTTCGCGTGATCGCCGACGTCACAACATTGCGCCGGCGTCGTCCGGCGCCGTCCTGAGGCTTGGACGGCAAACGCCAAGAACTCGGGCCAATCATCACTGTCATCGCGCGTACTTCGCCCACTGAGGGGGAGGGGGGTTGTTCTGGTACTGGTTGTAGGCCATGTTGCTTTGTGTTGTGACTAGGCAACGATGAGAAAGCAAGTTGACAACAACAGGGTGTGCACTAGGGCAACCCACGTCAATAGCTGGCTGGGCACAGGTTCGTGATCGACGCGTGCGGGCGACGGGCGACGGCGATGCGGAACCATTTGAACGGGCTAAAAGTAGCGCACTATTACGGCCATAGCCGCCCAAGGCCGTACCGCCCCCGGAAAGCGCAGACCGCAGCACACAGCGGTGCAGCAACCTCTCTTCAGTCGCTTAGTCAACGTAGTGCAATGCATATAACTGATCGCTGAGTCACTCTACAAAAGCTGCTGTACTGCTGTCCTGCTGCTCACGCTCGCGCCGCCCTCTTACTTCTTCTTGGGTCCGTGGAGGGGCTGGCCGATCTGCGACGCAGCACCACGCAGCTTGACGCCGACAATGCGCTCAAGCTTGCCGAGCAGCTGCTGGTTGGGCAGCGCGCGTCCAGACTCGAGGTCGGCAATGTCCTGGGGCTTGGCGTTGGCGGCAGTCGCGAGCTCCTTCTGGGTCATCGACTTTCCGTCCGCGTTCTTCTTCGCCATACGGGCAGTAGCGAGCGCCTTGCCGACCGAGATGTCGACCTTCTCAGGGGGCTTGGGGGCGTCGTCGGCGTCGAGCTTGCCGAGCTTCTGGTAGTTGGTGGCTGCGGGTTAGCTATGAATCGGGCCTCGTGAGCTTGGGCGGGGCGAGCGGCGTCCGAACATTGATTGCACACAAACAACAGATCGCCGCTCGATTCTAGATGACGCAGATCCACAATGGTCTCCGCTCATCTCCGACCCAGAAAAGCACTCACCACCTCCTCCCTGGGCACGGCCCTTGGCAGTGGTCGAGGTGACGGTACCGGCGCGCTGGGCGGCGTTGAGGGCAGAGCCCTTGGCGACGGTAGGGCGCTTGGTTCCGAAACCGATGACGGTAGGCTTCTCGTCCCAGCCAGACTGTACATTATGAATGCGTGAGCGGAAGGTGGCCAAGTGATGCGTGTCGCGTGCAAGGGTTTGTAATGTCGGTGGAGGCCAAGAAGAGCGGCACGTCAGCGCCCACAGCGTCTCGAGTTTCCGCAGCGACTCACCATGTTTGCAGATGAGTTGATCGGGGTGTTGCGGTAATTTGAAAGGTGAGAACTTTGGAAGAACAAGCTGTTGTGTGCTTGCTGTTATCAGTGGAAAGCGGTGGAAGCCGTTGCAAAACGAGGCCTTGCATGCTGGCGAGTCGTGATCTCGTCAGGAGTCAGAACGGTCGGAGCCGCAAATTCGCGGGAGCAAATGCCATGTGGCACAATGCGTCATCGGTCGGTGCGAAGGCGACTCCTGCTCTTGCGCAGCTTCAGTGCGGAACTACTTCGGAGAGATCGATGCAGGGCCCTTGGCTAGGCGGCTGAAGGCGGCTTGCACTCGGCTCTGTCGATCATCAACGATTCAGTGGCACTCAAGCGTTATCGTGGTAAATCATCGAGCACCAGGCTCATGCATGAAAGGCGTAGCTTGCAAGCGTAAAAGGTATGAAGAGACTATGGCGTGAGGCATACGGAAGATGCGCAATGATGGGGTGTTTGCCGTGCTGCTCCTTACTGGTTGCAGACGGTGCAGCGGCCAACGTTCTCCTCAAAGTAAACTCCGGGCTTCTCCTTGGAGACAGTGTTGCCACCGGGCGAGTAAACGCAGCGGAAGTTGAGCTTGCGCGCCATGCCGCCCTCGGCAGGGCAGGTGTAGGTCCAGCCGCATCCGACCTCGGTGGCCTCCTTCCAGACCATCTGCGTAAAGTGGGAGTAGGCCTGCGCGGCGGGGTTGTCAAAGGGGTACTCCTTCCACTCGTCGGCCCAGGCCTTGCAAGCCTGACCACCAGCCTCGGAAGCGGACTCGTACGACGCCGAGAACGTGTGAAGGTTGTCCTCGCCCTTGTGCTCCCAGAGGCAGTCGTTCCAGTCCGACCTCGCCCTGCGCGCGTACTGCTCGTTCCAAGCGAGGGGCTCGGCACCAAAGTTGGCACGGAGGTCGTTGTGGAACTTGAGGATCGACTGCGACAGCGCAGAGGTACCCTTGTAGTCCTCATCGGTAGGCTCCTGGTCGATGCGGAGGCCAATGTCGTAGGTGGGGACGGGGTCGCCGGACTCGCGCTTCGAGGCCTCGTTCTTCTCAGCCTCGCTGTAGTCACCGCCGTTGCTGGTGTCCGTGTGAGTCGACATGAACTCCTCACCAGACGAAGTGGGGGCGGGGGGCTTGTACTCGGACGAGGTGCTGGGGTTGGCGTTTTCGACCCGAGCGTCGGCGGAGGGGGCAGGAGCGGCAGAAGCCTCAGCGGGGGCGGCAGAGGACTGGGCGTCATGGGACTGGGCAGGGGCAGGCGCCTGCTCCTGAGCCTGGGAGTCAGAGCCAGACTTGTCGCTGCCAGCGTCAGCCAGGTTGGCACCGCCAGTAGCCTGAGGGCTGCCCCAGGTGGAGGTCCAACCCCAAGTGGAGGTCCAGCCCTTGTTGGGCATGTAGTGACCACCGTTGTGCTGCTTGGCGGCGTTCTCCTTGACGGGGGCCTCGGCGGCAGAGGGGCTGGGCTCGGCAGAGTTGGCGGCCGAAGGGCTGGGCTCGGCGGAGCTGGCGGCAGAGGGGCTAGGCTCAGCCGAGTTGACAGCGGAGGAGCTAGCCTCAGCCGAGCTAGCGGCCGAAGGAGCGGGCTCAGCAGAGTTGGCAGCCGAGGACTCGGCAGCGGCGCTCGAGGGGACGACCGAGGAGACGGCAGACGCGTCGGTCGGGGCGGGCTGGGCGTCACCACCGGCAGGGACAGTGACGGTGACGGTCTGAGTGACAGCCTTGCAACCGCCGTGCTTGGCGTGGCGGTGCTTGTAGGGGTGAGCCTCGACGGCCACCAGGGCAGTGAGGGCGGTGAAGAGGATGGCGTTCTTCATTGTTATCGTCGTTTGTGAAATGCAGGTGCGAGGTTGATACAGATGATGCTTAATGAGTGTGAAAGGAGTGGGGGTCTTCAACGCTGGGTCGAGAGGATGAACGATAACAAGAGGTCGAACAAAGGAGAGGAAGGAGAAGGGTGTCGAAACGGTCACAGACTGTTTGCTGGTTGCGGAAAGAGAAAGGAGGAGGGAGAAGACGTCGCAAGGAGAAGCGTTATATAGAGTGGGTACGACTTTTGCACGTTTAGGAGACTGCCTTGGCGTTGCGGGGCAGAGATGTGCGATGGCCCATCTGAAGCCACTTGTCAGAGTCACATCAGGAGCCAGGGCCCCCTCTCGCGCGCAGCTGCAGGATATCAGTCTGTGGTGGTGAAGTAGAGTTCCAGAACAACGACTCTCTGCACGCGTCCTGCAGGATGCTTTCGGTGGATCGCGCTCTGGACTTGCTCTCTCTCGATCGGCACAAGGGGGAGGCGTCCCCCAGACATGTGCCCTGAGACGATCAGGGAGGCGCAAGGGCTTTGGCGCCAACTCTGACGGTAACGAGGGACTCGCGACTCGGGTTGCCCGTCGATGCGCCAATCAGCATGGCCGCAGCGGGTCGCGACGACCCACCGGTACCTGCTTCTTGAGCTTGTCATTCCTTCCCTGCGGGTCCAGCTCTTTGCCATTTCACGCACGTCCATTCATCCTCAGCATCCTCAGCCATGCTGATCAGGACTCGACACAAGGCCAGACCACGCCTCGATCCCCTCGGAGAAGAGACACCCCACTCGCCCACACTTGGCCGATGCTGCTCACCACAACTTGACACTGCAGGGGGAGCTCCTCATATCCCCTCCCTCTCTCTCGTCATTCTCCTCTCTGTCTCCTGCTGTATCGAGCATGTTTGCATCTTTGGGTCGACATTCTGGAACACCCGACTAATCTGATATCAGCCATTCAATCCAACCTCATCGGTCTATTGGACGTGCACTTTTCGGCTCAGCAGTGGGGTAAGAATCCCGCTATCACCTCACAACCGAGCACATGTGTCGCACCTCCTGCTGACTACTGTCACTGCACCCCCTCGGCATCGCTAAGCTGACCCAGTTTCTGCCCTTGACCATACTGCATGCGGGCATGCACGTCCATCCACCGCCGAGACCGCCGAACAAGCTCACCAGTCATCACTTCTCCGCCCGTTTCGGCTGCGGGGCGAACAAAAATCCAAACTCTACTCCATCTTTTGGTCCACCCCCCGGAACCCATTCGCTTTCCAGTGAAGCGCTGAGCGTCTGCATGCGGCCGCACGTCGACATGCCCGAAGGACCACCCACCCATCCGGCCCACCACCCGATCGGCCGGTACGAGCAAACTTTGAGGCGGGTGCCGTGTCTTCCCTGCAGCCAGAGGAACTGTCCTAGTGAACTCTGTTGCTCCAGAGCTAGAAGTCTGCTATTCACAATCGGCAACAGGACGCCAGGCAGGCACTCGGCTGCGTCTGCCCACACCTGGGTTCTTCTCGTTGGCTGAGCGTACTGCACGGCCAACGCGAGAAGGCTTACGAGATCCACCTGCACCACTTTGCGTTTTGCTCCATCTGACGTCCCTCTGAACGTCGAACGGCGTACCTTTCCCCGGCCCGAAAACGACCCCAACTCGCCTCCATCATTCACAGAACGTCTGCCTGTGCTCACTTTCTACTTTCTCTTCCCTCGCCCGATCCTGCCAGATTCGGGAACCCGTTCCAGTACACTGGTGTACGCACTCCCTCTTCGTCTGGCGCCTGGCTCGTTGCCCGTTCATCGAAAGGGGCGCAGGCATGACCACCCGTCTGCCCAGCCTGATGGCCAGAACATCTCGAGATTCCAGTTCCTCGTCTGTTCTCCTCCCACATCCAGCTCCCCATTACTTTCTCCCTCGTTGCTACGTTTCGTCTCGGACCTCACTTCCTCCACACCAGTTGAACACTGCAGAGCCTCGCCGAGGCACGGGCTGCAACGCACGCAGCACCTGCTCATCCTGCGTGCTTCGCTGCGGGGCCAGACTCCGTTGCGCCCCAACGGCTAACTTCTATGTGCCCTCATCTCGGTGCCCAGATTCAAACCTCTGACAGCAGATACAGTCCGCTCCGACCTATCGGCCTATCGAAGCCAACTTACAGGCCGCCTCGCCAGCTTTCGAAACGGGCCTCGACACATCCTCCTTCACGCCCTCGCAAGCGCATCGCATCAGCGACAAGGCAGTCTCCAGGCCCGAGCACAGCGCTTCAGCGTCACCTGATCACTAACCCGGTGGCCGTCACCATCTCGACGCAACTCTGTCCACCTCGCGACGGCTACAGGTGCGTCACAGTGTTTACAGTGACAGGCAACAGACTCGGCCTGTGCCGACCGCCGCACCGTGGTGGTATTCTGGGTAGAGTGGCCCATCCGTGCCTGAAACTCTGCTCTTCCGTAATGGTGGGTCGTGGTCGACGCGTCGCGTGTGCTCAGAGAGCGCGTCGCTCTCGACGAAGTCACGTGTTTCTTTAAACGCGCCGGGGCTGCGGAGGATGACCGCTGGGCACACTATGCAGAAATGTCGCGAATGTCGACGCGTCGTAAGCTAAGAGGTGGCACCGGGGGGGGCGCCGGGGAGGACGAAAAGGTTGAGCTTGCCATCTGGTCTAGCACCCGCAGTCCGTTTGGCCCGACAGGCTGATCCCCGCATTGATGCCTCCGGCAGAACGAAGAGGAGCCGGGCTCAGCAAAGAACGTTCGAAATGTTCCTTTTCACAGCGGAAGAAGAGACCAAAGTTCGGCCAAAGTGTGATGAGGGTCAATCACTTCAAGCTCTCACCGCAAGCTCAAGGACGCTGAGCATGAGCATGGATGAGGGTTGTTGCTCCCATCTTGTAATATTCCCACGAGCTCACCGTTCTCTCCCCATCACAGAGTACCGAAGAGCCGTGAATGGTCATGTGCTGTGCACTGGACACTTGGTCAGATGTCCATCTCGTTTCAGAGAGCCAGAGCTTGAAGCCAGCAACGAGATCTGACGTCCTTCGCTCCACGCGCCCCAGTTGCGGCCAAGTCGCATCCTCGCAACGAGGACCCCTAAAGAGAGATAAGATCTGGAGCCGCGGGTGATCTCTTCGCTTTCCTCCAGATATAAGCGCTGAAACGCGATCATCAGGTGAGTCACATCCACCACGGCCTGCCTCAGAGCTCAGATCTGGAGTGCCGGTTCGTTTCCAAGCGCGATGCTTCAATGCTCAAGCTCTCGGCGATCGTTGACTCATTCCTCAAATTCTCATGTCGAAGTGGCCAAGGTTTAGCGCTGAAACATCGTTGTCCGTATCTTGGATCCCACAAACGGCTTTCAGTGGAGCTAGTGGAGCAGGAGCGGAGACCCCAGCACTCCAGGTTGTACAGCGGAGCTCCAACGATCCAGCCAGCTCTGGCCAGCTCGGTAACTCACGCCAAGTAGAATGCTGAAACAGACAGAGTGATTAGCAAGTCGCGTCCATCACAGCCCCCAGCGTGAGATCTGAGATCGAGCGGAGTCAAGGCGATGAGCACCGAGATCTCCACGATCCACGCCAGTACGCCAAGCATATCGAGCAGGTCGAACATGGAAGGTATCGAACATCCCGACTCCACTTGTTCGACTGAGATCTGGTCGCCCACCGCCTTTCGGTCCCGGACTGCCGCGCCTTCGGTTTCTAAACCTGTTCGGCATCCTCCCACCGCCCCGATCTGATCGTCGATCCGCATTGGGAGGTCTGGAAGGTCTAGAACGTTAGTCGATCTCGGGGCGTCGTGACGTGTTAGTGTGTGATGGCGTCTAGCTGGTAAGTCGGTCTGAACGATTAGACTGTGCCGTGTAGGTAACGATCGGTGGGCCGATGCTGACAACTGCCGTGGACGGCCCATCGCCAGACTGATGGATATATGCAAGTAGGGGGGTAGTCACTGATGGGCCTGTGCAGTGGTGATTGTGATATAAGAGCATGACGCGAGAGTAAGATGGCGCAAGCATTCGAGCAATCGCTCGAAGCGTTCTCGAGTTAGTCCGAGGTGCATCTCTCTGATTGGTTGTGAGGGAGGGTCACGGTGCAGTGGTACGGGCCGGCTAAGTGAGTATTCCGATTATCTCTGGCAGGGAGTGATCGCGAGATTATGCCGAGGTTCCCCTAAGGCTGAAAAGCGATGTCGTGATCAGTTGGCCCGCCCCCATACAGCGCGCAATGTCACGCGCTAATCGCCCAATCACGGTTCCTAATTGCCGATTAGTCCTGAAGTTGGACCACGCACAGATGCCGAGACTAGCGAGCACTGTCCTACACTTGCCCACTGATACTCCTTGCACGGCCATCGCTCTCGACCGCCAGAGCCCGCAGAGCCCGCACAGTGCGCAAAGATCCCAGATTGGCCTCCCAGCGATGGCGCAATCACGTCATTCACTACTGCTCCTACACTGCACCGATCCACTACACACTCACCGCTTCACCGCCCGACTCCCGAACCGAGGATTCCCCGCAGCCCAAGACTCGCTCTCGCTCTCGCCGCAATATAACCCCCCGCCAGCCATCCCGTTAAGCATCTTTCTCTCCCAACTTTGTTCCCCTACACCACAACCATGGCTCAGTACAAGAACTTTGAGACCCTCCAGCTCCACGCCGGGTAAGTCTTACCAGGAGCTACCAGAGATGTGGGCGCTGACATTCCCCTTTGCAGCCAGGAGACCGTCGACTCGACCAAGTCGCGCGCCGTCCCCATCTATGCCACGTCGTCGTACGTCTTCGACGACTCGGCCCACGCCGCCCGTCTCTTCGGTCTCAAGGAGTTCGGAAACATCTACTCGCGTATCATGAACGTGAGTAACCAGTGTCGGCGAGAGGAAGGAAGGTGGCTGCGGTGACCTTTTTCTTCCCAGCCAGCCGGCCTAAGTCTCAGCCGGACGAGCTCACGGACACACGCTGATCCGCACAGCCCACCGTCGACGTCTTCGAGAAGCGTGTCGCCGCTCTTGAGGGTGGTGTCGCCGCCGTCGCCACCGCTTCGGGCCAGGCCGCTCAGTTCCTGACCATTGCTGCGCTCGCGCACGCCGGCGACAACATTGTCGCTACCACCAACCTCTACGGCGGCACCTACAACCAGCTCAAGGTCATCCTCCCCCGTCTCGGCATCACGACCAAGTTTGTCGCCGGCGACAAGCCCGAGGACATTGCCGCCGCGATCGACGACAAGACCAAGGCCGTCTACCTCGAGACGATCGGCAACCCGCGCTTCAACGTCCCCGACTTTGAGGCGATCACCAAGGCCGCGCACGAGAAGGGCGTCCCCGTCATTGTCGACAACACCTTCGGTGCGGGCGGCTACTTCTGCCAGCCTATCCAGCACGGTGCGGACATTGTCGTCCACTCGGCGACCAAGTGGATCGGCGGCCACGGCACGACCATTGGCGGTGTCATCGTCGACTCGGGCAAGTTCAACTGGGGCGAGAACGCGGCGCGCTTCCCCCAGTTCACGGAGCCGTCCGAGGGTTACCACGGCCTCAAGTTCTGGGAGACCTTTGGCCCCATTTCGTTCGCGATCCGTGTCCGCGTCGAGCTCCTCCGCGACCTCGGCCCCGCCCTCAACCCCTTCGGCGCGCAGCAGCTCATCCTCGGTCTCGAGACGCTCTCGCTCCGTGCCGAGCGTCACGCCTCCAACGCCCTCGCCCTCGCCAAGTGGCTCGAGCAGAACGAAAACGTCAACTGGGTCTCCTACCCCGGCCTGGCCTCGCACCCCTCCCACGAGACGGCCACCAAGTACCTCCCCCGCGGCTACGGCGGTGTCCTCGCCGTCGGTGTCAAGGGCGGCGCCGCCGCCGGCGCCAAGGTCGTCGACAGCTTCAAGCTCATCAGCAACCTGGCCAACGTCGGCGACTCCAAGACCCTCGCCATCCACCCCTGGACCACGACGCACGAGCAGCTCTCCGACGAGGAGAAGAAGAACTCGGGCGTCACCGAGGACCTCATTCGCATCTCCGTCGGCACCGAGCACATTGACGACATCATTGCCGACTTTGAGCAGGCCTTCAAGGCCGCCAACGCTGTTGCCGCTTAAGCGGCGCGAGCGCCGAGGCAAAGCCGAGGCGTGAACGCAGAGCTGATATAGCTCTCTCACCGCCAACGCAACCTATAGTTTAAAAGGACGTTCGCTAAACTGCACGCGTCCAGATTGTAGATCTTCCTTCTTCAGAGGTTATAAATGTAGATTTGGGATTTCGTCAGGACCACTGGACGCCGAGGCCGAGCGACAGCGAGGCGACTGAATCGATCTCTGACTGACGGACGACGGACTCGACTGCGCTTACACCGCCAGCATATACTGACGACCTCACCGGAACCTCCGGTATCGCAGAAGCCCGCCACGACAGCCGCGAACAACTCGGTGCAACGTTGGCATTACGAACTGAGGAATAAATTATTCGTCTAGGGGTCTACCAGAGGATAGCGTTCGAGGAGCGGCAGCGAGCTCGGTGCAGGATGATGCCGTGCAAGCTTGCAAGCGCAGCCATTGGGGGTTACATCGATCGAGGAATTGCAAACATAGCAAAGGGCCTCGCCTTGCGTATTAGAGATAACGATGCGATTGACCTCGGCGTGACTTCCAGTGTTTGTTAAGGTGAGGCACGGCTCCGGATAGCAGAACAACGACAACAACACGCACACATGCAGCAACAGAAGCGCCGGCACCTACGACAGGCCGGCACTCGGGCTTGTGTACGATCACTATCCCGTTCTTCATTGCGTTCTCGGTGCACAGCCGCCAGGCCAATACTTTCGCTCTGTACGACAACAGCAGAAGTGAAACACGGCCCGGTCCGCATACGACGATCAGGTCCGACGTCTTTCCGTCGGAAGTCGTTGAAAGTGCTTGCTCGCTTGCTCGCTCGGAAGTATGGGCCCTCTCAGACTCTCCAGCCGCCTCAGTATCCACGACGTACGACTTGGGCCTTTGGGTCCAGAGCGATCCTACCTGCAATTGAGACCCGTTTCGAAGCATTTCAGTTGCTTGGCGGCAGCAAGCGAGCCCCACGCGAAGTCTCCCTTCCCCCTCAGCGTTAAGATCAGCCGTATCCGCGTCTTCGCATACCGCGTACCGACTCGCGCTACTCTCGCTACGTCCCACCGAGGTCAGTGCACGTCAAGACGCCGCTCACTCTATTAGATCTTAAGAGGTGATCATTGCGCAGAAGATTTCGAAACGGCTCGCATAAGGAGGGATGTTTTCATCCTACCGCACGGATGGAGAAGAGGGCGGGTTTGGCCGTGAGAGATTCCGGTTGTAGCCGGGTGTCCTCTTACGGCTGACGGTAAGAGAGAAGCGTGCTTGTGGGACAGGCACATGTCCGGCATGGCTGGCACATGCCCCCCGCCCCACTGTCCCCGGCAAGAGACATGGCGTCAGCCAAACCCCGTCTGCCTCCACCACTCCTCCAGCTGCTCATGGATGGCCACTCCGAATACACACCCAGCCCCGAGCAAGTACCAGCGCCACACGGAAGAACTAAGATGCGCACCGACTCTGGCCGGACCAGAGTTGGTGCAGAGTGCCAGTCTGGAGCTCCCCGGGGTTCTCGGACGTTGAGTGGATGGGAAGATGGGTAAGGGATACGCAACGCAAGAGTTAATTTTCCGCCTGTCAGCGATCTCAGGCCGAATTATCGCCGACCATACCACAGAACTGGCCAGTCGCATCCTTTCTACTCCACCTCTGTGCCTCCGTTCCTGCTTCGCTTGGCCGTTTACTCTGCTCCATTCTGCCAGAAGAGCAAGGGAGAAGAGAGGGGCAGAGCAAGGGTTGTGTGGGGTAAGAGGGCAGGACAAGGCAGGTTTTTGCGAATGCTGGATGCTGGTGGTCAAATGAAAAGTGACAGGCATACCTGCGGCCCTGCTGTTACCCTGGGAGCATTTCCCGGATTCAGTTTCCGGCTTGCCCACCGTCTCCACGTCTTCAAACATAGGGCAAGCCGCAATCAGCCGCCCAGTCATGACCAGTCAGCAGCCACGCTAGTTCAGGATTCTGGACCCCGGCTGCCCTACTTTCGCCCTGGCTGCCCCAGTCACAAGACCAGCAGGTTGTTCTAATAGTGGCCGCTCCGGGGCGTGCGGACGGCAGAGCGGCGGCAGCTGGGCACCTGGGCACCTGGGCTGACGGTCGTCTCGGCTGAACTGCGCGTTTGCAGCAAAGTTTGCAGTTGGACATCAGTGCGACCTCAGTGGACATTGGCCCCACACTCGTTGTCCCTTTCCTGGGCCCTTGGTTCTCCTGCCCAGTTCCCCGCGCGGCCGCGCACTACTCGTTTAGTCCCCGTCGCGCCAGCTCCAGGCCAAGACGCAAAGCAAATTTCGGCGGCATCTCCAGGCGGGCCAACTGGCCAGATGAACCTGCGGGCATATGACTCGAAGCGTATCCAACGGCATCGCCGAGGCGTGCCCTAAGCGTGCGAGTCGGATCGACACGACTCCATCTCTCACTCTCTCACACCACGGTCACGGTCACGGTTGCTTGTGAGCTTCCTGTTGCCCACTTGCACATTTACTCTTTCACACACTTTACACACTCTCTTTACTACTTTTTTTTTAGACCCCGGCCAAACGACCCCGACTACTCAGCTCGACAGCGACACCGGGCAGTTGACATCTTCACGATGACGGAAAAGAAGAAGGCCGGGCTGTTCCACAGCTCCAGCGAGAAGAAGCGGTTCGACGACAACTCGTCTGGCGCCTCGGTCACGAACCCGGACAACATTGAGGCGTATCCCAGTGTCAAAACGCAGATTGCGGCCGATGACAGGCGGCACGACGCCGTCTTCGGCGAGATCACAGAGAAGGGCCCCGACTACCGCAACGTCGGCTGGCTGGGCGCGACGGTGCTCATGATCAAGTCGGCGTTCGGTCTCGGTGTGCTGTCCATCCCCTTCGTGTTCCAGGCCGTCGGCATCGTCCCGGGCATCATCCTCATCATTGTCATCGAGGCCATTGTCACGTGGAGCGCCTGGGTGCTCGGCGAGTTCAAGCTCGCCCACCGCGACACCTACTCTCTCGCCGATGTCGGAAGGACGCTCGGCGGCCGCGTCGGCGAGGAGTTCTTCACCCTCGCCGTGTGCATCTGTATGCTCTTCTTCTCTGGCTCGGGCATGGTCGGTGTCACCACTGCGCTGAACGCGGTCTCGACCCACGCCACCTGCACCGCTGTCTGGATGGTGGTCGTCTTTGTCGTCTCCTTTGCGGCCGCCTCGATCCGCACCCTTGGCAACATCACGTGGCTCGGTTGGGTCGGTCTCATCTCGATTCTGTCCGCCGTCCTCGTCATGACGATCAGCGTCGGCGTCCAGGACCGCCCCTACGACGCCCCCAAGGCTCCCGCCCCCTGGGACAAGGACTTCAAGGTCGTCGTCCCCACCACGTTCGCGAACGGTATCTCTGCCGTGGCCACGATCCTCTTCGCGGCCGCCGGAACGCCCACCTACTTTGGCATCATCTCCGAGATGCGCAACCCGCGCCTCTACAAGCGCGCGATGCTCATCAACCAGGCCTTCGTCACCACCGTGTACATTGTGATTGCCTCGGTCGTCTACTGGTACTGCGGCAAGTATGTGACGCAGCCTGCGCTCGGCTCCGCGGGCCCGCTCATGAAGAAGATTGCGTACGGCCTGTCCATCCCCGGACTCTTCTTTTCCGTCTTCCTCTGGATCCACATTCCCGCCAAGTTCATCTTTGTGCGCCTCCTCCGCGGCTCGCGCCACCTGAACGCCAACACGCCCACGCACTGGGCCACCTGGGTCGGCCTCGCCTTCCTCGGCACGACGATTGCGTACATCATTGCGTCGGCCATCCCTATTCTTGACTCGATCATCTCCCTCGTCGGCGCCCTCATCGCGCCCACCCTCTGCATCATCCCCTTCGGATTCATGTACCTCCACCTCAACGTGCGCTACCGCCGCTGGAGCGACCTGCCCCTCAGCACCAAGATTGGCGCCATCTGGGCCTGCATCGTCATCCTCATCGGCCTCTTCATCACCGTCGCCGGCACCTATGGCGCCGTCGTCACCATCATCAACCAGCCGGGTGACGGAAAGCCGTGGTCGTGCGCGGACAATTCGAACTCGGTCTAAGCGCTGCCGCGAAGCGAGCGCAGCGAGCGAGCGGGCGAATACGACGGGCCCACGGCGGTACGCGATCGCCACTGTCCGATGTCGCGCCCCGGCAGTCACCCTTTCGACCTAGCTGCACACATTTCTTTTTCAACAAATCCACTTGACCAAACCAACGATCTTCTGAAGCAACAAGAAGCAACAAACTCATCATGTACCACTAGCAAAACCGACCATACCATTCTCTCCATAGGTCCGTCCGTCCGACCATAGGGCGTGCGAAAAATGTCATTTTCTCCTTTTTCCTCTTGCCATCATCGCGGCTGTGTGAGCCACTGCCACAGCTCGCGCACAGCACCAATGAGCATACGGGACCAGCTGAAATCACACTCGACGAAGCGGCGCGTCTTTGCCCCTGCCAGGGTCCACTCATCAGCGGACTCTCCGGGGGGTCTGGGCGTCAGCCATACCTCCTTCTCCTTCCCTTTTGAGGGGGCGGGACTCACGCAGCAATCTCATGCACGAATCTGCCCCTCAGACGCGCACATGTCAGCCCATTGAAGAGCAGACTGATCGCGCTGCTGATCCAGAACCGGGTGCCCGGCGTGTCCTCGCCGTGATACCAGTCCCTCAAGGCTGGAGTTACGACGCCTGCTGTCAGGCCTAGGAAGAAGATGGCGCAGAAGGTGAGGAGGGGCGTGGCGCCGGGGTGCGAGACGAGGAGGTACGTTGGCGCGTCGAAGTGCAGGTCCTCTGTGGGGTCTGGCATTTCTGGCGTTCGGGGGAGGGGGACGCGGCGGGTTAGGGAGGACATGGGGCGAGGGGGGATGAGTGAGGTCTCAACATGGAAGAGGTGACTGGCGATTGACGCCCGTCCGGGACGGCTGGTCGGCACTGCCAAAGGACCCCGGACCAAACTCCCAATTGCTACACTCGCCCCTGATGAAGTGCAAGACAGGCACCGACGATCACATGATGCTATATCTTGCATCACAACTGTTTAGCCTGCTATGCCTTATGCCGGCTTGTTGATCTTGTTGATCTCGCTATCACTAAGGACACTCCACGAAGCGCCTGATCCGCAACCCGTCAACGAACTCGGCGCCAATGTCGACGTTCCTGTTCCCCTGTCAGCGCGCTCCTTAATCAAAGGCCCACGGGGGCACCTCGCGCACCCTCTCTGCGCTGTAGCCCGCGCAGAACCAGATACCGACAGCATCGTCAGGATGCTGAGCCACCCGAGCTCGGGGTCTCTCTCCCCCGAGGCCATTGAGCGCAAGAGGGCGGGGAGGAAGCTGCGTAGCTAGTCTCCCAGCAGGACGAGCCAGAAGGGGGGCGGCACCATGCGTGTCCGTTACGATTAGGATGACTGGTTCTTGGAAGGGCAGAGTTGGCATTGGTGTGGCTGCTGCTGAAGAGAGAAGAACTGACGACTAGTGGTAGAAGCGATAGAGGAAGTGGGGCGACGGGGATAGTTCCCAGCTGTGAGGGCGCTACCGGCGTATCTGAAACGAGTGCGGGGACGACCGGGCGTAACTCGTCCCCTTGTCCCAGAGGTGGTGTGCGTCATCTAAAGGATGGCAGCATGGGACTTGGATTAGACGTCTTTGCATGGGAGTAGTGCATCGACAACTTAAGGGCGCTACGTACGAGAAGCACGAGTATGGCCAAGAGCGACTCATCGCCACGATGACCACGCCGAGTTGGCTTTCTGCCACAGCCAGCGTCCGATATCCACTGCCGTTTGCATAAGGCTCAAATCGCACTCCACAAAGCAACGTACGGGAACGCCGTCCACTTGCAGCCCCCCGCGTCTGTATCGTCAGTACGTCTTCCCCGGAACTGACCTCCAAGATCAACTCACACCGTGATCTCGTGCACCTGCGTTCCCCGCAACTGGGCGAACTCGTACGCCGTTCTAAGCAGGATGAGGCCCAGGCCGGTGTAATAGCGTTTGTCGCCTATTCCGGTACCAGTCAAGTCGTGCACTGCCTCGACAACAATACAGCCTAGAGACAGTCCACACAGAAACACGTCCGTCATGATACTGAACATGGATGAGGAGGCGCCGCACTTCACAAGCATGAAGGAAGGCGCATCGGTGTGGATGTCGAAGTCGGCGCGCTGGGCGGCCTGCTGGTTAGCCTGGGGTGCGTCGTCGCGGTTGTCCGGCATATCTGTATAGAAGAATGGATAAGTCGTGAAGGAGTGACAGGAGCCGGATGGGTGAAGTAAAATGACGAACTGCGACTAGCCGACAACTCAAAACAAGGTTTCATCGACTTGGTGCTCCACACCCGCGAGCTCAGCTGCGTGCCTGACGTTTCATGTTTGCCAGCCCCTCAGCGTCGAGTGTGTATGCGATCCAAAGGTTATATACAGAGCACACTGGCGGGGTTTCGAGATTATGGCTCCTTGATGTCATCGGACGCACGCCCGCCGTCCTCCTCGATATCGCCTGCACCGGGCCTGACGTTAGTCATAAAAGCAGGCTTATTGCCATATCTCACAAAATGTTGTCATTCATTGCGCGCCCGCGGATGAAGTACGCAGCAATTCCATAGGCGACAGTGTAGGCGAACGCGATCCAAACAGTCCAGCTGTCCCCGCTCGGTTCTCCTATCCATATGGCAACCAAGCACTGGACCCAAACGGAGAAGTATGCGCCGAAAAGGAACAGAATGGCCGCCGTCGTGAAGGGGCTCCAGCGGGACTTGACGAGGATTTGCCTCTCCTTGAACAGACCGATGGGCATGTTGGGCTTCTTGAGAGTAACGGACTGACGCAGAGATAATAGCGAGTAGTCAAACGATGACGGGCTTGAAGGTGCACAGATCAGCAACGATCTAGCGGTGTAGGCGCTCACGCCTCCCACGCGCAGCCGAGGTTGAATCGCCACTTTCTCATCAGCAATCTCGCAGACTGTGGGCGTTCAGGGCGTGCATCTGAACACAATTGGACGAGCTGCATCTCTTAGCGCTACGGATTGAGGACCATCAGGGACAAGCGGGGTAGGTTATGCCTCAATATCTATGTGCTATCTTGCGTCGAACAAACTGGCGGAGCTGCAGATAGTCGGCGAGGTCAGTTCCAAAGACGACTAAGTAGAGCAGAGTCGACTTCGCGCCGAAGCCGCAGCCGCCAGTCATGTCGAGGTGCCTGAGATCAATGTTCATGGGGTCAAAGAGGGGTGAGTAAGGAGTTGTGGGGAGTTGGAAACACCAGAGATTGCATGTTGGGAGCTCCGCAGCGACCGTCGCAGTTGGGCCAAATACGGCAAATAAATAAGGTTTACGTGCCACAACCAGCCCGAGGACGAAAGTCCACCTCCTAGACTGCAGGAGACCGAGACTATAACTTCGGCTCCAGGATTCCAGGGGCTGGCGTTCCAGTACGCATCACATGATGCAGTCACGCTGCGGCTGTGATCAGCCGATGGTGACCAAAGCCACTGCTGACAGCTCGGTCAGCGATACCTGTCGACCACACGGAGCACGGTCTCCGTCTGTACGCCACGCCTAGCATCAGACTTATATTCATGGCGGCGGACTCACGGAGTGATATCGCACACCCTTCGCGGACGCATCCAAAAGACATTTGTTCCCAAGCAAGGGACAGCGACATACGGTGACCAGCGCCAGCCCGTATACTCAAAAGAGCAGAGTTCGCCCCCGCGCTCGCACCACCATACAGTAGGAGCACATTATTGAAGAGCCGACCTATGGCGACCTCCAGGAAGACCATGAGCAGCAAGGAGATCCACGGACCATACCCAAACGGGTCGTGCACTAGGATGTACTTGCGCTCCTTGTCGTCCATTGCGGGCGGCATTGTCGTATTGCGTATCGAATGGAGGATTGATGGGAGAGTGTACAGATTCACAGTAAAGTGTTTGCCAAAGCAGAATTGCGGCCGTCGTTCCGTTCCTTTGAATCCAAGTAGAGTAAACTCTGTTCCGCAGAGATTCAGCTATATGTGGAATCTCGCGTAGGTCACGCTCCCCACTCGCATGGACAGAAAAGCCGCCCGCGCTCGGCAAAGCAGCATTAAAGTAAGAGAGGATGACACTGCCGACGGCCCACATCACTTGTTAAACATGGCAGGCAAAGCTTATCAGTAAAGTCCGGGCTCCTTCTTGGAAATGACCTGCGAATTGAAGGGAAGGTGTACCTTGTCCCTGCTCTAGCGATGCGAGGTTAACGTTGGAGATGCGAGGCTGGCTTGTTGGAGCACTTTGTTTCAGGGCATCTAGGTTGAGTTTATCGAGGTATCGAAAGCCGAGTTACGCGGCAGCTTGGCTGCCGGCGATCCTGGGTGTCGAAGACGCGACAGGATCGCTGCAGGGGATGGTGGCCGTGGAGCAACGACAAGTGCCCGTTGAGGAGCACTATAACAAGAGCTGCACCAGCGACAGACCGAACGAGTGCACAATGAACTATCGGTTCAACATTGAATGTCCCGACCCCAACTAGGTCGATGCTACGTCGAGCCATGTTAGTAGTAGTTGCTAAGTACATCGTTGCGTTTCAAGTCGGTATGAATGAGGATTGTTTACAAAAGATCAGCAGCAACCGCATGCGCTTCGTGAATGCTGATGGCTTCGTCACCCTTCTTTGTGCTCTGTCCTCACGCTCGAGCTCGACTGGCCAGTTGTCTGGCTGCTTGCTTGCGTCAGTGCCGAGCCTGTACCCGTCTTTGTTTGGCAATCGTAACAAGTTAAAAGCAAGAGGCAGAGCACTTTCCACCATACTATCAACCTCCAGCTGCTCAACGACCTCTCAATCCCACGAAACCTTTGACCATGCGCCCGTACCCAGACACACCGCACCATTCCGCGGCCACCGCAAACCCGAACGAACGCCGAGACGCAATTCCGGGCCCTTTGACGGACTCTTGCATCCTTATCAGAGTCCCGCGCAACCAGGGGCCCGTCCGGACGGGCGCCATCCTGATTCTTACAGGTGTTCTTGTCGGGCTGCTCATCTCCGAGTTCCTGCTCTTGTGGAGTGGCGGCTGCCCTAGGATGTCGGCCACGACGCATGCTTTGGTCGCGTTCTCGTTGATCATCTCGGGCGTCCACGTACTCGATCTGGCGAGAAGGACTACTGTCGTCCACCTGCCGCGTCAATAGAATGTTGGACACAGTGAGGAGCTCAGGGAAAACTAGGCTAGATGATGATTAGCGAGTCGATAGTATCAGCTGCAGCGTCAATCATTAGAATCGGTTCGAATTCAGAGCTCGAGACTGGCAGAAGTTGTGTCAGTTAATGTTGTCAAGTGTGAGAAGAGCCTGCGCCGCCGGAGAGTAGCATTGTCGGCGTCGCGGGGCCGACGGTGCACGGACCTCGGCGGTGGAGGTGGCTTGAACATGAGCGGACATGGCCCCTCGGTGTAAGCTCGTCACGTGATTGGACATGATATCGCCGGAATCTCCGACCGCGTGGCTTTCCGATGTAGTCACGAACTTTTGTTGGAGGGGCATGGCTGGCACGCTCAGGCACGGCGGCCTACAGTGAGGGAGAGGCTGCGCCTGGGCCACCCAAGCCTAAGGCATAACGGTGAGCCTACCGCCAGCCGCCAGAGCGCTCGACGGCGACGAGTCTGTCACAGTCACTGTCGACGGCAACCATCTCCAACCCACCTCAAACTTTCCCTCTCACAACCCCCCCTACCAACCCCAACAAAACAACCGCCACCATGCGTGAGTAGCGCACATCGCATGCAGAGACAAGCCCCAGTCCGATGCGCAAGCGACGCCGAAATCCCATCCCGATCATGCGAAAACTGACGGTCCACAGCTCCCAAGAAAAAGGCTCAGAAGATGGCTCTCGCCGACTTCTTCGCCGAGACCAGTACGTTCTTATCCGCGAAGAAGCGCTGACCATTTCCAGCCGGCGGAAGCTCGTGGGCCGACGAGATGGAGTCGCTCCCCACTGCGCGTATGTTTACCTATCGGGTGCTAGGGACCCCCAGGGACTCTGGAACTGGAACATTGAACGGGGACTTGGAACTGACGCTTTCACAGCCGCCGCTCGTGAGGACACTGGTCCCCGCCGCGGCGAGCCCGGCTACCTCGACAGCATGCCCGACCGCTCTGCGCGCACGTTCCCCGGTGCGCCGATGGGCCGCGCCGAGAACCCGCTCCCCGATGTGCCGCCGTTTACGGCGTTCGTCGGCAACCTCACTTTCGAGGTGCAGGACGACGAGGTGCGCGACTTCTTCGCTGAGCTCAAGCCCATCTCGGTCCGCCTCGTCAAGGACTCGGAGGGCAAGGCCAAGGGTTTCGGCTACGTCGAGTTCGGCTCTCGCGATGACCTCAAGAACGCCCTCGACCTGACCGGCCAGAATCTCGGCGGACGCACTGTGCGCATCAACGTCGCTGAGGCTCCCGCTCCCTCGCGCCCCGGCCGCGAGTACACCCCGTCGGCTGCCGACGAGGCTTCGCAGTGGCGCCGCACTGCCCCGCTTGCTCCGCGTGAGCCCCCCGCCCCTCGCCGCACGTTCTCGGGCGCCTCCCATGACGACCGCGACTGGGGAGCGGCCCGCGGCGCCAAGTTCACCCCCTCGCGCGAGAGCTCTGGCTACGGCCGCCCCCGTGGTGAGCGTGAGCACCACCACGAGCCCACTGCCGCCGACGAGGCCAACCAGTGGCGCTCGGCCAAGCCCCTCGTTGCTGCCACCGAGGGCGCCCGTGGACCCCGCGGCGGACGGGATACGCCCCCCCACCGCC